>NW_028257699.1:0-65738 GCF_054643075.1 Acanthaster planci | reverse complement strand
ATTGAATATTTGGAATTTGATTAGATTTCACCTTTCATGAGTTTGGAGGTAAAATATTGCTCCATACAAAAATTGCTAGAAGCCCAGCATTAGGGTCTGCGCTACTGTTGGGTAACGGAATCTCCAAGTGTATGTGATGCAGCACATGAACGAGTGTTGTCATTTAACCCAAACTTTCTCAAGTCGGCGAAATTACCAATTTTGGCGTGCTGGATTAGTGTCCTTGCTGGGTGGGCCATCTGGCAGTTCTTTCTTTTTAACAGTTTACCAAAGACCGGTACAATAACTAACAACATGGATAATACAGACAAGACAAAAACGAACAGACATGCCACATGATTTGTGAGGTGTGAGTGGTACCTACGGTACATTTACAAGTCTATTCATTTCTCTTTGGACTGGTTTCCTTCATTTCCAACCTGTCACTAGAGCCAATGTAAACAGCAACCAACGAAAACATGACTGCGCTGCCCCCGTGCCCAGAGCACTGTTCTGCTTGCATGCATGGCCAGGCGGTGGTGGCGGCCTGGGTAAGGCTGCACTGAGCTAAGGCATGGTGACGCGTTTAGTGACTGATTTCATTCTTCAAATGTTACCGTATAAGCCGCCCGGAGTATAAGCCGCTGGGACATTTTTCTTTGTTGGAATCAATGTGTAAGCCGTGACTTGTATTCCGAAAACTATTGTATATCAAGAATATGTATTTGTTGTTAAAAACCCCAAAACACCAACGAGTGGAACTCGGAAGCGAGTGGGGGTGGGGGATTCGTTAGAAACCTCCGAACCCCTCAGCCTACAGATCTACAGCTGTGGAGAAAAGTAATTACTGCGATGTGACTTGCCCAAGAACACAAAATGATTCCAACCAACCTTGGCCCACATTGTAATCAATGTCCTGAATCAGGCCCTGCTCGTACGCAACGGCAGTGTACTTCTTGGTATTGTTGTTGTACCTACGTATGTCACTGCCGTCACCAAAAACAAATGTCGGTTGGTCACCTGTACAAATAACAGAAAAATACTTTCCTTTATTTTTAAGTTTTGTCCTACTTACATCAAAAACTGACAGTATAGATTTCAATTTTAAAAAGTCACAGAATTCACATCTTAAGTCATCAATAGCTTATCAAGCTTATAATGATTATTTATACAACTGAAAACATTTACAGTACCAATTTCTAATAAGAAAGACAACCACTGTGAACATGTTGCATCCTGCTCCACAGAAATATACTCAAATATTCTCAAGTGAAACAGGAATTTAAAATCTCTGCTAAAATCAGCTATGAAGGTTTCATACAGTTAAATGCATCCAGCGGTGAAAATAGAGGATATTAAGCTTAAATTTCCTGGCATTTTGACTAGCACTTGGATATGTTGAAAATCTATGATAGTGCAGTCATCCAGAGGCAAATTCAGTGTACAGTACAATGCTGCTGTCACAAAAATATTGGGGTTCACACAGAATGTACAGCTATTTTCAGTCTTTGATTTACCCATTCCTGGCTCCAGCATGCTTAAAACGTGTGGCCTGCCTCACGAATGTGTCTGCTTGAGGATGTTTGGCAAGTTTGTAACTCATATGCCCCAAAAAAGTGTTGAAAAAATAAATGACATCAACATTCTTGTGTTTTGTTCAATGTAAATTCTTATCCCTCCACATTTGACCTTTCACGTAGTTCTAACTGGAAGTCAGATTGCATAGTGAAATCAAGTTTTCCCCTGACTGATAGCTTAAAATTTGCATGCAACTCGCAGTTTGGTTACACTACTTTCTGCTGCTACACTGGAACTTGGATAGGCTGAGAACCATTCCACAGCACTGGAACCACATTATATGTTCCAGTCGGCAACTTGAAAAAATGCCAGCTGGGGCAAGCTGTGTTGAAAACAACCGCAGCTAGAAATTTAAAAAGTATTTAAAAAAAAAAGTTACATCACAATTCGCAGATGATCTTGTTTTGTTAAGCAATTGTTTAATGTATGTTAAAAGTGTATGGAAAATTCAGGAGCCAAAGGGAGTGATGGGTATACCCAAATGTAAGGCAGCATTCGGAATAGTGGTTTGTACTGTATTTAAACAAATTTTCAAAAAAATTCTAAATTGAGTGTTGGGTTTAGGTTCTTGGTTTCCAACCTGCCATACTGAAATGTCGCTGTGTTCCAAACAAAGACATAAGGCACGTTTTGAGGATTTTCATAAACGTTAAATTACACAACTAGGCTTCGAAGGCACTATTCATATTACAGTCCGCTTGGAAATATGTTTGTAACAGTGTTTAATGCTGGTGTCATCTATTTTCACCATCTAAATCTTGCATTTATAAACCATTTACAATGCCAATTTTGCTTTTAAATTCTCCAGCCTATTGCATTCTGCCACTCTGGTATTGTGCGGTGAGTGCCACTCGTGGGCAGAAATGGACTTGATGCCTTCCAGCTGCATTTTGTATTGGGGAAGTGCTTAAGTTGGTCATCCCAGGCCTCACGATGCAGCCTGCATTGTCAAAGATCCCGGGAATGGGAGGATATATCCCCCCACTCTTTGACAGGGTGGGAGGATTACCAATATATATGTATTCCTCCAACTGTACTAGTCACTGACTATGCCCACCTTAGCCTGCTCCACCGTACTTCGCACTTGCTGCCGTCACAATCTCACCGAGGATGAGGGCTGTGCTGAGCTTTCAGAAATCATCCCCCCACATTTGACAAAAAATCTCTGCCCATGGCAACCTGCAATCATTTTTCTGTAGGCTGGGAGGAACTGGCACACTCACCATCGGCCTTACAGTCCATTCCCCGTGTACCCTTGTCAAAGTACCCCGGAGCACATTGGCACTGGTAGCTTCCTTTGATGTTGTTACATAGTTGAGGGCATGGGTTGCTCTGACATTCATTAATATCTGCACGAATGAGAAAAGACAGCTGAACATAAGGTGCCAGAAATGCTACTTGCCCATTCAAGCCTCACCCGCTTGCGGCCGGGGTTGCCAGTACTGGACACGTATTCTTTACACGCGTAAAAAATTAAAAATTCATCATTTCAATTAATGGACGTTTACACCCACATGAATTACTGTCTGGTGGCCACTCTAGTCTAACAGAAAAAATCTACTGACGCCCGAGTATTTCAGCTAGGCCTGCAGCCTTGTAAAAAGAGCCCAGATTGTGTGGTGTTATGTAACTTTCTTTTGTTCACGAACCTAGCGCAGTGCGCTGCTAACATCTTTTCAATAGGGACCAGATTAGCGTGCAGCAGTGCTGTGTGGCTCATCGCTGCGGTGGTGGGGTGTTTTTGTCCCCGGTGGTAATCCGCTCGCACTAAATGCCCCAAACCGTGGTATACTGTTTCAAAACACGGCTGGATTATCTCCACTACTGGTCTTTTGTTCCGAGTACACTCTTTTGTTACAAGGCCCAGTTCCCTTTTGTCCGATTTTGGAGACCCCCGCCATGCGTACAAGCACACGGTGCCCGAAACCAGAGTCCCCGGTGGCAAGTGGATAACCCCTTCGCAACGGGATTCTTCTGACTGCGACTGCTAGGCTGCGGTATGCCCAGTATGCAAAGCTCTGTCCAGCAGCAGGCCCCATTGAAACAGCAGCTGCACGGTGAATAGACTGTATGTGTGGTATGCACTAATCCTCACACAAAGCTTCGGCAGTAGCAGTCATCCGTAGCAAAGGTATTAAACTCGATGCGCGGTCTCTTCCAGCCCCTGTAATTTTGGCCTGAAGCCCTGCCTGCTGCAAGAGCTGAGAACCGTTGTACGTACCTACACAGGTGAGATGGTCGGGTCCTAATTCCAAGCCCTCAAAGCAAGCGCAGATGTGACCCCAATCAGTGTCTGTGCAGTTCCCCTCACAAGTTGATTCTGCGCATGGACCATCATCTGCAAACGTTGATGTAACAGTGTTGTAACCATCATGTCACAATTTTTCCTGCGAATCTGAAGTCTCTTAACTGGATCAAGTCTCAAGTTAACAAGAGGACTAAAATCCATACAGAGGAAAACTGACCAAGAGCTTACATGACCATCTACAAAGAAAGTGTGTGAAGTTGGATCTGAGTCCATCAGCTCAACAACAATGTTCAGTGAAAAGGCACAGAAAATATGGGAGCCGAGGGGAATGTTGATTGCCGTCGGTATTTGCAGTACATTGCAGTGTTCCGACTACTGTCACTGGCGCACACGTGTATGTGTCTCTGATGCTGCTTTTTCGTAGTGAGATGCCCTTTACTCTTTAGTAAATGCTTCTTCTGTACTTCCCGGGTGAAGAAAGAATAAAAAAAACCTCCAACATGCAGAAAGAGTGCTACCTACTTTTCCCACTAAGACTGTGTTCGATTTTGGCTTTCCATTTTTCCCACCTCCCCTTTCAAAGCCATATGCACTTACTGCATCCTCTTTCGTCAGCCGAGTCCCCGCAATCATTGTATGCATCGCAGATGTAATTCCCCGGGATGCATGCACCGCTAGGACACTTGTATTGGCCGGGCAGGCACTCCACAGGGGCCTGGCAGAGGTCGTGGTTATTCTCGTCGCTGGCATCCCCACAATCGTCCACCTCATCACAAGTCTTCCACTGGGGGATGCAACGGCCATTGTAGCACCGGTAACGGGTGCTGGTGTCGCACTCTCGTGTGGCTGTGGGAGTGGGAAGGAGGGGTTGGCAGGTGGTGGGGAGCGGGTGGGGAAGAAAGCAAAGAGCAAACAGAATCAAACTCAACATTAACTCTCCAGGTGCTGTGTGAATTACACATAGGATCTTGCAGCATTTTGGCCTAGTTAAAGAATTATTAAAGTGCAAAGCACCTTCAGGAGAGAGGCTCAACTTACACATGAATGGTTTTACAAATAAACCTTTTGCTATCAGTGATATTTACTGGTCATTAAGTTTTTTTCCTTGTCAATGCATACACATATGTTCAGCAACTCAATATTGTGTAGCCTACCATTGGAAGTAGAAACCTAAATTGGCAGCTTCCAATCAATACCTCCTTCGCACAACTAATCTTGCTTTGGGACATGTGCAAGTGACTATTTCATGTTCAGGGATTTGCTCTATTTCTACTGAATCAAGCAAGGTGGAATAAATTGAAAGAGCAAGTAAGAATCAAGAATTTACAATGCATTTTTATGTTATGTACGATGAGAAAGATATCCGGGAGGTGCTCAAGAATGGTGTATTGTGAGTTGTGCATGACCATGTAAATTGCTGACTTCTTGTCGCATGGCCGCTGACTCCGGATCCTTGATGATATGGATTTGCTGGCAGAGCCTATCAAACACCTTTGCTGGGAATGACTATTGGATGCCATGTAAAAAAATTCTGCTATTGAGGACATTTTAATTAATAGTCAGACAAAAGGCCAACTTGGCACAAGAGCTTCTCCGTAACACCTGGCTCAAATGATGCTAACACTTTACAGATGGAGTTACATTTGAATTCAGAAATTTTCTTATTGTGGTACAGAACGGCAGCCCCGTAACAAAAAACATTTTAAAAGGTGGCCAAAAATTATTTTGCACACTTTCTTTAAATCCTATTTTATGCTCTTTTATAATTTTTTCTGGAAGAAGAAGGGAAGGGGTAGTGTTCATTTGAAAACATTATGAGAAAAATGAGACAAATTTTGTAATTTAACAAGCACTTATGACAACGTAAAATGTTAGTAAACTACATAAGTGACCTCTAAAACATTCAAGTGGAAAAAGCATCTCAGAAATGTCGAGAATGTTGGCAGCCCTTACCGCAGATGCTAAGAAGTTCGTCGCTCCCGTCACCACAGTCATTGTCCCCATCACAAACCCAGTCTGTCCTGATGCACAAGGTGTTGTTGCAGGTGAACTCGGAGGCAAAGCAGTAGAGGCCGCCAGGAAGCCGAGTCGCTGAAGGAAAAACAAATCATGAGTTTTTACCTTGAACCATTTAAAACCAGGGTGCTGGTTGGATATAAACAGGATACACTTGACTCTTTTTTTTTTTGGTCCTTGAAACAGGTCACAGTATTTTTCCGACAGATATGGGCTTTGCAAATTGGAATAACATTTAATGTCTTATTCTGAATGTGATGCAGAACTTGAAGCCGCCCAAGTCTGGAATGTCTAGTTTTATAGTGTTTAACACTTGTATTCATGAATTAGCACTTTTTTTCTGCACCCTGCATTAAACAATCAACAAAAACTTTCTCATTTTATTCAACTTGTTTTCACCCTGGTGTCAAACCACACACAAGACTTGTTAAGAATTGGAACCAAAAAGTGATTTGATTGCTAAAAAAGAAGATGGGAAAATTGTGCCCTTATCTGGACCTTTTCAAGGAAAAAGTCTCATTTAGGGCTAGATGTAAAAGGGAATGCATGCATGTTTAATTACGAATTCATATTCTGAGCACAATCTAACCTGTGAAGCAACCTATGCTTAAATGAGAGCCAGGCATATGTAACAGGCCAAGATTGAAGCTAATTTTGTAGTCATTTCTATAACCCTAACCCCCCAAGGGTTGCTGGCCCTAACCTTCCCCGTTCACACAAAGTTAAAAACCCATATGGAACTTTCTGCACAGAGGCTGTTGGACTTTGTTTTTCTGAGGTATGCCAAAGCCAGCTGTTATGGGCCTACCAGACCTATCCCCATAAAATTAAACACTTTACTACCGTTAAATTCTGTGTGGTTGGGGAAGGTTAGGGTCAAAACATCAGTTTAAGGAATCTAATTTCATGACACCTTCATGAAACAACTTCTTGTGCCAACCACCCAGAATATCATGAAAAAGCCATCTCCATTAAAGTGAGCAGCTGAGTGCCAACTTACGGCAGTTGATTTCATCAGAGTAGTCCAAGCAATCCCGGTCCCCGTCGCACAAGTAGTTCTCATTGATGCAGTGCCCACTGGTGCACTTGACATAGCCCTCAAGACACTGGTGATTGATGCAAGCCAGCTCGTCGCTCATGTCACCGCAGTCGTCGTCGTGGTCGCAGACCCAGCGAGTCGGAATGCACTGCTGCGTGGCACAGCGAAACTCTGACTCGCTGCAGCTCCGGAAGGGGCAGTCGGCTGACTCGTCCGACCCGTCATCACAGTCCAATTCAAAGTCACAGTGCCAGCGCTGCGGGATACACTGGTGGTTGCTGCAGCGGAACTGGCCCGGGTCACACGTACGTTCCTCACAGTTCTCCTCATCACTGTTGTCCCGACAGTTGTCGTAGCCATTGCAGATGGCCCAGGATGGGATGCAACGGTAGTTGGTGCGACATGATTCCCAACCAGAGGGGCATGTGACTTGCTCTACGCAAGAGAAAAATATGTAATGTTGAACCAGGAGACAACAGAGAAAGAAACACTCTTTCAAATTTGTTGTCCACAGGCAAGTTGGAGTGACGATTTGAGCAAACTATAGTTCAACCATCACTGCCTGAACAATGGATGGTTGGACTATCTACATGTAGTCAACCCATTTGAGAGCCTTCAGGTCCTTGGGGCTTAGTTACATTGCCTGCTGTCGACAGCTGATGGATATATTAGGCTTGAGGGGAATCATTCAAACAAAATATTTGTACAAACTTTTTTTTACAAACTAAAGCAACTAGGGTTGTTCGAGAGTGACTGTAATGCATTGTGTGGATCATTTACCGTTTCTTCATTTTTAACTCTTCAGTAGTTGTTAAAATTTAATTTCATTGTAATCTGTTCCAATCAAGTTTGAATATTCTCTGTTGTTTTTCTGTTCTGGATCTGATCTGATAAGCTAGCATCCTGGAAGTGATTTGTTTTAACAGTCTGGCTGCTTACGACACTCTCTGTGGGGCTCATCACTGTTGTCACCGCAGTCGTTGTCAAAATCGCAGCGCCAGGCTTCAGGAATGCAATAGCCGTTATCACACTGGAAGTAGCCTGGAGAGCAAGTCCGGCTCTCTGCAGAAAAAAAGAGCAAAATGGGGACACCAAACCTCATTACTGCAATTACTCGCATGTACTGCAATGCAACACCACGAGTTAAAGTCTAGAACTTTCCACATTTTTTGCACTGTTAAATACTGACCAATTACTCTGCACATTTCGCTACTTGAGTACTGGTAGATTTGACCGATTCGTTAGATTTTGACTGGTTTGGATTTCCGCAAAAATGCGGAAACATGTTTGAGGAGACAGGAAGGATGTGATAGTGTGGAAAATGTGACATCATAGCAATGCGTGACATTCTGCCAGCTTGCACGGTGGATTAATTTTCTGTTCTGTTTAAAGGGTACAAGTGGGAAAGTGCAGCTATGTGCTTAGCTATAGAAGAAAAGGTCCAATGGGAACACAGCTTTAGTTCGAGCGTATCACTCAGTCCAGTATCCCAATGAAAATGGACTCTGGAAGAAAGATATTTGGGTGAAAGAGCATGCCTGGTGCTTTACACTGTGTGAGAACTTTTTAAGGCCTCCAACTCCAAAGTGGCTCTGATGACATGAAACTCCATTTCACTGAGCAGGCCACCTATTTAATCTTTTAATTTTGAAATTCGTTTTGAGGGCAACGTACGACACACTTCAGCATTCTCATCCGAGCCATCTGGGCAGTTGTTTCTCTGATCACAGACTTGGTTGTGTAGGATGCAGTTGCCTGTGCTGCACCGGAACTCCCAGGCCTGACAGTGGGTCTGGTCGCACATGGGTTCATCCGACCCGTCCCCGCAGTCGTCCTCTCCGTTGCACAGCTGGAACCCAGCCACACACTGCAGGTTGTCACACTGGAAGTAGCCCAGATCGCAGTGCCGGACTGGACAGGAAGGCAGCTCATCTGAGCCATCAGGGCAGTCGGCCTCCGTGTCGCACTTCCAGCTGAGTGGGATGCAACCACTGTTGTCAGCACAGCGGTACTCCAGCACTGAGCAGTTGGCCAAGCAGTTCTGCCGATCGGTCGACAGGATGAAGTTGTCCGGGCAGGTGCAGGTGTAACCTCCTTCAGGGGCCAAGAGACAAAGATGAGAGCACCCGCCATTGTTTGATCCGCATGGGTTGACAAGACCTAGGTGATACAAAACAGAATGACGTTTGAAACTAGGTAACAGGTGTGAAATCCTTTTGTGTAGCACAGTGAACTGCTCCAATTACCTTACTCAATGTTAGAAATACAAATATTTGGTACAACCTTCACCAAAGTTACTCAGAAAGCACCGTGTATTCAGTACACTGGTGTTAACAAAGATTGTATAGCGCCGCTACACAGCGCAAGATGGATAAGTTGGCCCAAAAAGTGTTATCACCACGGGAGCCATTCAAGTGTAAACATTATTGCATACGCACAGGCATAGCGTGTGCTGCTCCTACACCTGTGCATTATCATGCACTGCGCAGGAGCAGTCCAACCCAAATGGCGCCCATGCAATAACAACGTTTTACGCCCATTCACGGTGAAGTTCCACATCTTGCGCCACTGTGCCACGCTATAAGATCTTTGATTAACAATGAGCAGCTACTGCATCACCAACTGTCGTAACCTGTCAGCAATGACTGTGGATGGTGGGTCACTTTCTGATACGCCATAACTTTTTATACTTCAATCTGTGGCGCAAGTGATGGTATATTCACATTGACATCACTTGGTCAAAAGTCCATCAAGAGTACCTGGTTTCATTTTGCAGTACAAACTGCTACAGTAGACTGGAACTGCCCAGAAGTCCCATGGGAAAGGTGTGGATAGAGCCCATAGACGATGTTATTTAAATTCAACATCAAGTAGGATGAGGACAAGGTTCAGCTTTAGAGGTGGGAGAAAAATGCCAGGTGCATATTCCTTAGAAAACTCACAAAAGTTCGGAAGGAACTGAAAATCAGATCCATATGTCTGCCAGGATGGCATTTGAACCTGGGTCACAGAGTTGGAAGGTGGGAAAAGTACCACTAGGTCTCACAACTGGTCCCTCCTCTTTGAAAATCATTCCCCTGGCAGTGTTGGCAGCAGCAGAAATGCTGAAATTGGTCCTGTTGCCGGGGTGAACAGGGTAAAACAGTAACACCATCCCAAGAAGCAGTACTGCTGGATAAGGTTACTTTATAAACAGCCATAATTATCATGAGACTCACTCTGATCCTGGCGGAGTGGATGGAGGACGTGAATGTCAAATGGTCGGTGTAGCACCTCTCTCATCATGGTCCTATTGGCCCCGTGGACTTGTTGGCCCGGAAGATGGCTCCATGGTCCAGTCTGTCCAGTAGATGTATTCCTCAAAAACCGACACAGCAAATGGGTGCGCCAGCTCCTCACCGGGGAGCTTGTGAACATAGGAGCCGTCCATATTGGAGAGCTAAAAAATGGACAAAGGTTTTGAGAGGACAATCCAGTCTGGATTGTGGAGACTTTGTAGGTCCCACAATGTTACGATGGTCCCAAAGCGGTGACAAAAGAGCTCAGAGTAGCCCACACAGCACTGCCTGCCATTCCTGCAGTCCATAAATGAACACATGATGCTATGACATAGAACACTTGGAAATTTCCCAAACTCACCCGATGTAGTTGAGATGGGCATCAGCCCCGTACAGCTTGTCACAAGCATAGCATACTGTGAGGCCGTTGGGCCAGACCAGTCCTTCGTTGATGATTCTCGTTGGATTACTTGCCGGTCCATTCCCATTCTGCCAATGTAGGCCCTCAAACCCCAGTCAGTCCAGTACAGGGACCTGAGGATTAGAAATAAATTTTTTTAATACCTTTGATCTATCTTGTTAGAGTGCTGTGGAACCTCGGTTCTGATATTTGACTGACGTGTGATGTTGTGAAGGTTCAAAACCCATAGCATCATGGTGCTTGTGTGCCACAGGCAGGACACCTTACTGGCGCATCTCTCTGTAAAGGAGTATAAATAGGTATCTTTGATGATAGAGAATAGATTGTACAGATCTCAGAAAATGGATCTAATGGCTTAATGTACAAGGGGAAATAATTGTAAGGTGGTCTTACAATGCTTGGTATAAATGCCTACATTAGCACTTTGACACTACCTTCGCATATTCCAGTGGGGAGTTCTTTAATTCTCACTGTTCTATGATGCGACAGCATGACTTACCCATTGCGGGGATCTACGGAAATGGCACGTGGATGTACCATGTCCTGAAAGACAAGTGTCTTCCTGAGTGTGCCGTCCAGCTCTGACACTTCCAGGACGTCACGAGCAGAATCCAGCCAATAGAGTTTCCTGTTGGTTACAAGAAAGAATAATTGAACTAATACAAGACTCACACACCAGTTTGATACTCTGCACTGTGGATTCAAATCTGCATTCAAACCAATCACTTTACCACAAGGCAGATCTGACTTAAGCAGAATCCAAAACTGACTCCCCTGAGTGATTTGAAAATTTTACTGTGGCTGACCTTGTGTCACACATCCCACTGTCTTTCAAACACTTTGTTTATTTTACAATGAGCTGGCTTTCAAGGCTTTGCCACAAGAGCAATATTTCCTGTGAGACTCCAACAGACGAGTTAGGGTCCTACAGATCAACCTCCACGCACCTGAGTTTACAAAGCCGATAGTATGGAATTCCATATCTGCCGTCGTGCGTCGCCCGTCGTTTTCTTTTTTTTTTTGTCATGATTGCGCAGTGGTATTTTTAACTTTGACCCTTGATCGTTTCACATGTACATGTCCTTGTTTGATCCATCCACCATGCCTGACTCTCATTTTAGCAATAGAACTAGAAGATGTACATGTATTCGTTTTTGCAGTTGCGCCAAATTCCAATTGAAAGAAGAAATAATATCCTGACATCGGTTAAATAATGTGTCTATGAAATAATACCAACAAAATAGACTTTTGTTAGGGTAGACTGTTTTTCGCGATAACTTAGTTACTCTAGACGTAACTTTACTCGTTAACAGCCTGACTTTAGGTCTATAGCCTATGTGATATTTCTGTCTGTCTCTGCACGATATCCCACAGAACGGAATGTAAATAATAAATTATTTACAATGTTTGATTCCTTAATAGTTTTCATAAGAGACGAACTGATTCAACATTATTTTGAGGGCGGGTATACCTATGATGAAATCTGCTGTATACTCCAAATTAGACATGACTTTTATTTGAAGGTTGGCTCACAGAAGTCTTTTAAACAGTAACGTTACTTGTTAGCCCCATAAATAATGCTGATGTGCTGGACAACCCGTTCTCATTGGTCTATCCACCATGGCATACACACCCACAAAAACCAACACGTCATATTTTCTGAAACTTAAATCAAGTGGTAATTGCCCCCTAACAATACATTTAATAAACAGTTTGTTATCCACAGCACGTCTAGTATTTCTGGATTTCAAGGTGAAATTGAGAGGACAAAATGGAATACCTGTATCGGTTGGTAGATTTCTTTCTGGAATTTGATGAAAACAAGTCGGCACATTTTTACAGTATGCAAATTTAAATAACACTGTGGATAAGTTGGCCGGAACATTTTTGCTGAAAATGTTTTTCCCCAAAAAACACTTGGTTGAATTCTCAGAGAGGTGATATTTTCTTGTCAAGGGGCAGGGGTAGTCTAGCATTATTGGCATCAATTATGGGACTAGTATATGCTTTGCAGGTGGGATTTGTACTTGCCTTATTCGGAACAGATCCTTAGAAGTGAATGGAATCATCACATTGTCATTTATTAAACCCCGGCTTTTGCAGGTCCTATGCAACCCATTTGATGGGCGACAAACGACGGACGACGGAAAATGGCATGTTTGGAACTGGTAAATGGCAGAATTGGGGTACAACAAAAAGCAAAATGCGACGGACGACGTGCGACGGCAGATATGGAATTCCACACGATAGGACTCACCAAAATGCATTGTCTGCTACTGCAAATAAACATTAGCACAATGTGATTTTCCAACTACAGAAAAAAAACATCCCTGAAAGTTAAATTGTCTGGCATGAACTGCTTAAATGGAGTCGACAATGCCCAGCAGATTCCATCATGGCTGCCTCTCTGAGGTAAAGGCCAGTCACTGATGACAT
Organism: Acanthaster planci; assembly: GCF_054643075.1. Classification (NCBI taxonomy): domain Eukaryota; kingdom Metazoa; phylum Echinodermata; class Asteroidea; order Valvatida; family Acanthasteridae; genus Acanthaster; species Acanthaster planci. The sequence goes on along the minus strand of NW_028257699.1, from coordinate 52,743 downwards.
GTACCTGCCAACCCAGTCCACTGCTAGCCCTTGTCCACTTCCCAAGGCATAGGGTACGATCACCTCTGCCTCAGTGCTGTTAAAGAACATGCGGTAGATCTTATCGGTGCCCGTGTCGAGGTAGTACAGCCGGTTCTCCTTCAGGTCGTAGTCCAGAGCAATGGCATTGAACAGACCGTCCTTGATTAGGTCATACTGCTGGCCATCCAGGCTCAACTTGCGGATGTAGTACCGGTTGCTGAAGATCAGGGAAGCATCCCCACCTTTGTAGGCACACAATAAAGACAACATTTCAGTGCCTTGAAATCTCGTGTTAAATGTTACATGGGCTCATGCCAACCTTGCAGGTAACAACTGGCAAAAAGATATATTTTGGGATTTTCTTGCCCTTGTGTATCACACATTTTTTACGTTTTTACATGCTCTTTTGGCCTTCCTTTCCGATAATTTTGGTTATCTCTACATTTGAATGACAGGTGCCTGAGGCTGAAACACTGGGTCGCAAGCCTGGAAGGACTGAAGTTCACTTCCTACGATTGGGACATAAAACCATGATGCAACTTGAGCCTGACCAACCTTGGGTGTGCTTGCACGTTCTCCCATCCCTCTCCTCATCGTAACCTTCAGCGCACTTGCAGAAGTAAGATCCGCGGGTGTTCTCGCACAACTGGCTGCAAACCCCTGGAATCTCGTTGCACTCATTGTTATCTGAAGCACAAAATAAACTGGTTTTTTTCAAAATCCTCATCAAACAAGCTGTTGAAACAGCATTCTTGATATCTTGCTGATGTTGCCATTCCCAAGTGGTTTTAGGATGTTTTAGATTCACAAGTAAAACAGGAGTCTGTTTGGGTCGTAACTTCAATGGTAGTGTTTTTCTTTGTTGAGAGGTAATCTTTGAGCAAAATCAGCAAATTCTTAACTAGTACAGAAATCTCCCTGGAGTGCAAACTGGTTGAAACTATATCACAGTAGTACACTGTAGAACACTCCATTGACAAGAAATAACACAACCTCTCAAACAGTTTATAAGAATATGTACTTTGAAGAGTCACACTTTAATTTGAAGAATGTCCTCTTATTTTCTGAGGCATGGATAAGAAATGGCAGTCAGGTTGGAGGAGTGGCTCTTTCCTCACCTTTCACCTCTGCCGCCTGGGTTCGACCCCTGACTCGGTCCACATCTGGACAATGCTTTCATTCCCTACCTGATTCTGTGGGATTTTAATTACCCCAAATATTCCTCTGGGATTTTCCTCCCACCTCTAAAACTGTATCTGCTTCTCACTGTCTCCTCTCTGCAGGCTTCTTCATCAGACTTAAGACCTATAGTGCCTGGGGCACTTTTTAGGAATCCTTAGTTTCACTGCTGGAAATACTTAATGATAAAAATAGTAAGAAATCTCCTTGAGGTCCATTTAATTCCTCGGAGCAATCCCTCGTGAAGATGAGCCAACAACTTGACTGTAACAGGATTTTTAACCTTTAACTTCAAGCACAATGAACCAGTGCTATACTAACTGGGCTACAAAGCCCCCTGTTCCTTTCATTTTTGCTCTTGACTTGAGAGTGAATGCCGACTACCACTGACAATAACAAATTGGACAGATTTTAATGATCCACTTTGTTGTGCAAATCCTTCCGCAAATATTGAATCCACATGACCAAATCGTTCCTACTTCACACATAATATTCTGTTCCCAAACTCATTGATATTCCAACCCCACTTCTTTTTGTCCGACATCAACAACTGTCTTTAAATCGGAATGACAGTTTGCAACAGCCACACATTCTGGCATTTTATAATTGACTGCACTACGTGAAATTAGAGACCAGATGATTCAGAATGAAACTCACTCTAACTTTGTCTTGTAACAGTTTGGAAAGAACTACTCTCAGTGGACACTAAAGTGCAATTTCAATCTATTTGAGTAAGTCAATCTCACACAAATTGGTTTTAAACTTAGTTTCAGTTGGTGGTAGTGAACTGTCACTCCAATAGGCTCTGTTCTTTTTACATCACAACGGTGTTTTTCCTACAAATGGCTGCTAAAACTATGGCTGGATACTGCATTACAAAAGGAAAAGAATAACGTTCAAAGTATCCCACACAGCTCGCAAAACACCAGATATCAAGACACATATTACTGAATACCACATGAATATACAATCCTCTTTAATTTAATAAGACGAACATTTTGAGCCAGACTTTGGCCTAACTCACAAAATTGTTGGCAAAATGAGGGGGGGGGGAGATCTCTAGAATGAATTTTTACTGTTATGAATTTAAAGAGAGGTGTGTTGAAAACAATCACGAGTGAAATGACAAGACAGCCAAGTAGCAAGACCTATGAAATGATAACAGAATACCTTCGTCACTGTACTAACTTTAGACAGGAAGTCTCGCAATTGTGATTGTGATAGCTGTGCTGATGAAGTCCTGACTGTACTACTAAGCGTGATCGCTCAAGTCAAGGTTTCTCACCTCGGCATGTCTTGCCGTTAGCTTCCAGTGTGTAGCCGGCCTGGCAGGAGCAGAAGTAGCCAGTGCGTGTGTCATTGCAGTAATGTTCGCACTGGTTGGCTTCCAAATTATCACACTCATTGATATCTGCAGGGTTAAACAAGGGTCAGTAGCAGGTTATGTATCTGTTTCGTATTTTCATCTTTGGAATTTCAGGTTGCCCTACAAACGATCAGAGAAAGAGAGATGGTACATTTGGTAGTGAGTGATTCCTCAAAATGCGGCATGTTCACATGGACACCAGGCATCCAGTGCAAATGGTGCCCGAGTGTTGCCCTTGCCTCTCTCTGTGTGTCAACTGTGAGGGGGTTGGTGTTTTGTGAGCTTAAAGGCTTGGAATGGAGTGGCCAAGAGAGGACTTGCCAATGTAATGATCACAATGATGTCATGCTAGTTCATAAATGGAAACAATGCTTCAATCTTCTTATTATCATTAACTAACTGGCTTAAAATGCTTGGACTTTATATTGCATTTGCATGGAGGGGAGCTTTTTTCCCCTTAACCACTTGCTGCTGGGTGTAATTTGAAGTTGCATGATGTAAAACTGGGTGATTTTAAAGATTTTCCATTTTCAAAGTCCTTCAAAAAATCATAACTTCATTTACTGGTCATTGACAACCACATGAATAACTTCCTGGTGGCTACTCTAATTTGACAGACAACATCTATTGACCCCTGAGTACTTCAGCCAGGCCTGCCGCCTTTGTGCGGTGTTACGTAATTTTCTTTTGTTCCCGAAACTGGCATAGTGCGCTACTGGCATCTTTTCAACAGGGGCCAGATTATCGTGCAGCAGTATTGTATCGCTCATCACTGGAGCGCTTTTGTCCCTGGTGGTAATCCGCTCAAGCTGAATGCCACAACAGTGGTATAATCTCTCAAAACAATGACGGATTTCTTCCACTGTTGACAACTAAAAAATGTTGGCAATTCCCAGGAGCTCGGTCTTTTGTTCCAAGTATGGTCTTTTATTACAAGGCCCAGCTCTTTTGTCAGACATACTTAAAACAGGGCTCCCCGGCAGCATATGCTTAATATTTACCACAGTGCATTTCATCGGACATGTCCGTGCAGTCATTTGTCTTGTCGCACACAAGACTATCGAGGATGCAGTTGCCATTCAAACATTCGAAATATCCATCCTGGCACGGGGGTGGTGTAGCTGTTGGGGAAGAGGCCAAAGCACATGTTGATTGTGGTGTTAAAATGGAGCATCAAAGCAACCAACTAAAGCAGAAACGACCAAATGAGTGAAAAAAACGATGTCACTTTTATCACAAACTAATGTAACATGTAACAGTCATTTGGGTCTCACAAACTGACATATGGTTCTGTGCTTGCCTTGTAAACAGTGACAAGTCATACAATAATTGTGGTTTTCACAAACTGACATGCTTGCATGTAACCGATATACCTTTTGGGGAAAAAATCTTTAATGAATGGCTTGACATGAATTTACCACATCCATAATACCTGTTTACAAAGCAAATGCAATGCTCAGTCAGGTATGGTTCCTGAAAACCAAAACTATGCGATTCTGGATTTTATTGTCCACACATTCTGGTATAATGATATTCATGGTTAGTACACAGTAATGCTGAAAAAGTTATGATTTCACTGTTTTGTGATGTCCTCTAATTCGACACATTAAACCCAACTACATCCTTGATCAAGAACAATTTGGGAAAAAAACAAGTCCGACCCTTCTTACTCCCATCACACAAACTGCAATGTAAAAATTGAATGGGTGCACTGGAATAACATATGGGATGGAAAAACCACTGAGAAGCTCTAACTGAATCTGCAAACTGGCACTAAATTGGTGCTTGGTTGAGGAAACTTACCACAGTTCTGTTCGTCGGAGTAATCTCGACAGTCATTGTCGGTGTCGCATTGCCAGGAGGCTGGGATGCATCGACCGTTCCTGCACGTAAACTCAGAGGAACTGCACGTTCTGTAGTCTGCAACCAAAATAAAACAAAAAAATTACCCACAATGCCATCGGGGTTACTGTGCACAGTGCCCTCGCTTGATTAGGTACTTCTTATTGCATCAATCTGTACTGAAGATAAAACTACACTAAAATGGGGCAGGGGGTAGTTCACAGCCATGTCCATAATCTGAAAACGGGTGGTTGCTGGAAGCACAAAAAAGCCCCAAAAAGCCCCCTCCCCAAAAAACCCTGAAACCCAGGAAAAATGTTTGAGCTTACCACAATGGCCGCCCTCGTCACTTTGATCACCGCAATCATTGTCATGATCACAGAACCAGGACTGTGGAATGCACAGTCCATTGTCACAGGCGAATTGGTCAACATCACAAGTGGTTCTTGCTGAGAACAGAGGAAGCAGAAGACATCCTGATGGTTCTTGTGTTGGGGAAAACCTTAATGCTAAACATGCCATGCTCACAACTAGTGGTCCAAATATTCAGGGTGTGCATGAGAGCCATTAGTCCGGTGCTTTTGTTCCACAGCCCTGAATACACATTAGTAGACCACTGTGCTATTCCAGTAACAAAAGCAGTTACCAAAAAGATGGCTGTCAGGTACAACCTCTATTGTTATGTTGGGCAGCCACAAGATTCTAACAGCAATGGTGCTTCAAATGAGGTGAAGTGCAAAATGTAGAAACATAGGGACCTTTTGTATTTGGGCAATTTAACTTTGTTTGAATGACTAAGAGTATTTAAAAAAATTGGATTCACAGTCATCTTTCTAAGTGTCTTTATGCTCATCACCTTCTTGCAACACAAAAATAAAAGTTGAGAAAAACTGCCAATGACTAAAGCAGAAAAATGTGTCTGGTTAGATTACGAAAACACCCCTTAGCTTGGGCAAAATTAAGGTTATAGAGAAAATTTTCCCATGTGTAACGTGTCAAAATAAAAAAATATGTAAACTGCACACACGCTGAGGGATAAATAAGCCACACGTGAGAATGAGGCTTGTGTTGATGATGAAGATGAGAGACTTTAATTCAATGCTGTCATTCTTACAAAAAGATTTGTACAAATGTACATATATATATTTGTAAAGTACACGTAGTATACTTAATAGATATATGTACATGGTGAATTGGTTTTTGAGCACATTTTAATGGGCTCTGGGTGCAATAAGCGAGATACCTTTGTACCCCAACCTATGGATTGACAGAAAACAAGGTACTGCCATAGATGAGGGGCAGACAAGACATAAACAGGTCAATGATGGTGCAATGCCGCCACTTACTGCAGTTGTCTTCATCGTCTGCATGCTCACAGTCACTCAGTCCATCACACAGCCACTGCATGGGGATGCAGCGGTTGCGATTGGGCCGGTTCTGTCGGCAGGTGTAGAAGTCTTCGGAGCACTGGTGTTCATCTGCAAAGCAATTAGAGCTGTGGCAATTATTCCAATATTTGGATATTTGATCGATCGCAAGTAGTCCAATATGATATTCAATATCCAATACTGGAAGATGAGAACCAACAAAGTAAAATGGGAAAAACAAATTGATTATTTAGTTACAAAACTGCATTCTGGAACCACATTCTGAGGTGTTATGAGTGAATTTAAAGGAGCTGAACAAATTATGCCCACCCACAAGGCCAAAGTTACATTTCCCTGAAGTTTTTTCTTTTGTGTAATAATGTGTATATTATGTTTCTGCTTTTTGTGAGAATTTAGTACTTCCAAATATCGGAAATATTCCATGGAATGGAAAATTATTTAAACATTCCATTATTCAAACTCACTAAACCTCATATGTAACATCATTCAGATAGGAAATGACCAGCATTTGGACTGCTTGGTGATTCCCTGTCTGAATGGTATTGCATTTTGAATAAGTGAATATTCAGCTATTGAGGACTTGCAGAAAATATTTTGGGGCAAAAAACATCGCTTTTTTAAAAAGGCAGATAAGTCAACTGATGCTTTACCTACTGACTAAAGACAATCATGTGTACAGTATCTACAAAATTTTTCTTGTAACAACCAATACATCTAGAAGAAGTATAAATAATTTCTATAATATTATTTGTGGTTCGTGATTTGTGTCAACAGGTAAACTGCTTTATCAATTTATGATTTTGAAGAAAGTTGCAAGATACAAATTATAAAAGGATAGCTTGTTTTGGGCAAAGGAGATTAACACTTACTTTGCTCCCAAAGCTAAGGAGATCACTTGGAATATGTTCTATTCGAATAGAAACAAGTAGAAAAGAAATCCAAACCCAACCCTCTCTCCTAAGATAAGACTCCTGAAAAGCTTCGGAAGCAAAATCTTTTCAGGTCCAGTCAGCCTAACGCTACAATGAGAATCATTCACAAGAGACAACTGGTGCATACCAGCAAAGTAGAACACTCATGCATTCAATTTACTTAGGCTCTAGGAGGACACTGAAACCTTACCCATCTCTTAGCAAGCATGTTTAAGGGGCCTTTCCAATGACAAGCTTTCAGCGTGTGTCGTTGTCATTATGCCCAAGTCATGGAGAGCGAGTGTCCATTTACATGTACGTGAGGGAAATGCAGTAAACGGATGTACATGTATACAGAAAAGACATATTCAGTGTACAGGTATATGGAAAGACGCAGTTACAAAATTCTAATTTCCATAAAACCGTTGCTTTCAATGAAAGCCAACTGTCAGCTTCATTTGAACCCTCTTCCACTGTCCCCTCCCCTTTCCACACCAACCCAACCAAGCCCTATCCCCAACCCCTCTCCATTCATACCGCAGTTGTGGCGTTCGTCTTCGTCCGACCCATCTCCACAGTCATTGTCTGAGTCGCAGATCCAAGTACTGTGGATGCAGTTCTTATTGTCGCAGGTAAAATAGTTGGCTGCACAAGTGAAATCCACAGAGTCTGTTGGAACAAAACATTTCTGAATTCAAAAAGAGGAGACTGCTTGACAGGGGGCAGAGACAGAGTAAGTCCTGAAATACAGGGCAGTTGGCACTGTGCCCGAGTAATAGATAAGGACCGTAAGACCCATCGTTATGTTGAATACATCTATACAATGGCTGAGGATCAAAATTAACATCAAAGACTATTTAGCCTATGCATACATTCAAATGTACACAGCTTTAATAAGCAGGTGTAAATGTGAAGTCTTGTGACTATTTTTGCAAAGCTTGTAGGGCCTAGGAAGTACTGGCGCCTCAGGGCCTACAACAAACTGGGTTCTGTATATGGGACATGCGTGCTGCATAATTCTGCCTTCCACTCGGGATGGCTACCAGTACTTACTACAATAAGCTCCCTCATCAGAGCCATCCAGACAGTCTAAATCATCATCGCACAGCCACAGGCCCGAGATGCACTGGCCTGAGTCACACCTATGACCATTTTCCGTGCAGTCTTGTTGCTCTGTCAGTATCAACAATAATTGATATTTGCATTTCACATTATACTGTCTTGGACCATCAATGTGTAAACATCCCAAACTTCAGGGTTTTTCAAGGCATTTGCTGTTGATTACATCACACAAGCAGCATAAAGCCAGGGTTTGGCAAAACAGAAAATGGGTGGACATCCAAACAGATCTACTTCAGTGAACATTTAAAGTGTTTCAAGCCCGTTCTTAACCACTTGCCGCCAGGGAGCCCTGTTTTGGGCAGGTATTCTTTATACATAGCCGGGGTCTGTGAAATTGGACAAAGGGAACTGGATCTTGTAACAAAAGCCCTTATTCGTAACAAAAGACCAGGCTGCTGGGAATTACCAACATTTTTCACTGTCAATAGTGGAGAAAATCCAGAATTTTTTGAAACAGTTTACCATTGTTTGGGGCATTCAGTGCAAGCGGATTACCACCAGAGACAAAAGTGTTCCACTATCGAAGCGATGAGCCACACAGTACCCCTGCGTGCTAATCTGGCCCCTATTGAAAAGAAGTCAGCAGCACACTGTGCCAGTTTCGAAAACAAAAGAAAGTTGCGTAACACCGCGCATTCTGGGCTCTTTTTAACAAGGTGGCAGGCCTGGCTGAAATACTCCAGCGTCAATAGATGTTGTCTGTCAGATTAGAGTAGAAACCAGACAGTCCTTCGTGTGGGTGTAAGTGTTAATGTGAAGAGAGGAGATTTATGACAATTTTCAACCATGATGCATGATAGAGGGATGCACTCAAACCATTTTTCAATGGTTCCTTGCCATGTTGAAGAAACAGTTGCTGAGTACCAGCTGCAAGGGTTCTATAAATGAAATCCCAGCTCAATATTTTTTTGTTTGCACACATGAACAGATCTTAACTTACGGCAATAGAGCGGGTTTTCATCAGAATTATCTAAGCAGTCGTTATCCCCGTCACAGCGCCAGTACGGATGAATACATATGTGGTTATTGGGGCAACTTACAAAGCCAGGCCTGCAGGTGACCTCAGCTGAAAAAAAGAAAGAAAATGGGGGATGGGGTTAATCACACTCTTCTGATATTGTTTAATACATGAGGAATTGGCAATTTTAATGAATGAACTGTCACCAATTTCACCCTTGTGTACACAATACAACAATTAATTTTGGAAAACATGACCTAATTGTGGCCAATTTGTGACTTGTTGGTTCCTTTTTGTTGTTTACTGCATGTGTAAAAAAGTGTGATGTCATTATGTATCAGGTCCATTGGATGGCACAAAACACAAAAAATTGACCGGCCAACATTCGTCAAACATCTGTGTATTGCAATTGGCCTCCACTTTAATAACAAACCAGGCACAAGAGTGGGTACAAGAAAATAAAGAGCAAAGCCAGCAATATGAACAACAAATTTGGTGGGAGACACTGAACAGGGTAACCTCGTGCATACTTACGGCAGTTTCGTTCATCCGTGTGATTGCCATCCCGACAGTCGTCATACTCGTCACACAGATAGCTCAGCGGGATGCAGCGGGCGTTGGGGCAAGTGTACTCGTCAACCCCACATGTCGGGAAGGCTGCAGAGACAACAAACGGTCCAGGAAAAGTGACCAAAAAAAAAAAGCAATGAGAACCACTCACACTACATATAGGTACCCAACCAAGGGGATACCAAAGAGGGCAATTATAAGGCTGTCTACACTGAATAAGGATTGAGTTTAAGAATAGCCAGTCTGTGTTCTTGGGGCCTGATTTTCAGAAACATGCACATGTAATGAATTCGGACATGACTGTTTTCCACAGGAAACCTGCAACCTTGCACAGCAGAGAATTATTTGTTTCTGTATCTGTACAGTTAGTGGTTTTCCTTTTGCATGAGGGCTTAGACATGTGGATACTAAACTTGTCTTTCATCATTTGCATGCCTGCACTGACGTATTTAAATTCTCCGTCCCTTGCCATTGCGCACGTACATGTACTTGGAGCACCTTGCCTAGTCACTTGGCTAATAATCTGATATGCGCCCCTCTTCATCAGTTTTTGAGTGAGCTGAAGGACCACTTTGCTGGCGAGGCTCTTTTTAAACCCACTGCCATATTTATATCTCAGTGATGATTATTTTTATTTATTGTTGCACTCTTTCTTGCCTTGCCTTTCTATTCGGGTCTTGGGAGACATACGCCTTTTGGCAACAGTTTGTTTTTAAACGTTTATGTTCTCCTGGGCAGCCCGCTGTGTCTTGTGATTGTGTTGTTGTATGTTTAATTGCCCAAATAATTATTATTATTAGCTCTTCATTCTTACTGTTAACCCCTTCACTCTGGGAGTCATCAACAGCCGCGGCTTTGTCTGATGATTAGTGCATACCACACATACATTCTATTTATCATCCATCTGCGGTTTCAATGAGGCCTGCTGCTGGACAGAGCTTAGCATACTGGGCATACCAAAGCCCGGTAGTCACAGTCAAAAGAATCTTGGTGTTAAGGGGTTAAGATGAGTGATTTGAAATCTAATTTACTGATGTTGTTGGGGGTCTGTGCCATGGAAACTTGACTTCACCGGCAATGGAAAGGTTTCTCGGCAACATTTCAGCTTTACAGCATTAGTGCTCTTTTTCTCTGAAGACAATGCACCTTAATTGTGAGCTGTGGCAGAATCGTGACTTACGGCAGTCATTTTCATCCGAGTTATCTCTGCAATCGTTGTCAAAGTCGCAACGGTAGGAAGATGGGACACAGCGTCCATTATTGCACTGGAATTCTGATGACTCACAAGTATGATCAACTGCCAACCAAAGCGAAAATAGAAATTGTAAGTGAAGCAGTTTCACACTCCAGCTTCCTCAAGTGCTTCCTTCTACAAATTTATACTATAACTTTTAAAGTGTGACTTAATGCATTCTTCGAATTGCTTCACTGGCATGTGTATGTAAACACTGCACTAAATCACTACCCTGCCAAAGAAAACGGCTTTGTCGGAATCTTGTGTCCGGAGCTGTGGCTAGATCTTCACCTCTGGCAAATGTGTAGAAATGTGCTGCCCACACTCATATCTGTATGCTCTGGAAATCTGACAAGTGGCAGCTGATACTTTAGCATACAACATGCACTAATGCGAAGAAATGATGTGACAAAGCAAACGAAATGCACACTGAATTGATGTCCAAAGCCTGACAAGATTAACCAGCATAGCACGGAAGATAACTGCCAAGGGTCCATTTTACGATATAGATAAAATGTGACACGCTCTTGTGAAACTGGACAACTGGAGCTATTAGAAGAGACTGGCAGAGTTGTGAATTCTCTTTACTGTGCTGTGTCCCCTGAAGAAATGTGTACCTCATTTTAAAAATTCCACATTTTTTATTTCTCAGATGATGCAATCTCTACTAACACTGAGAAACAGTATTTAGGCTTTCATCAGAAGTGAAACATTTTCACATCAAATCGTTATCTTTTGCATTCCAAACACAATCTTTAAAAAGGGGGAAAGAACACTGTAGTGATTTTTCCTTTTGTGGTCTTGTGTCTTTTAAATTCCTGTTTTGTCTTTTAGTTTTATAAGTTGTCCAGTTCTGACATTTGAAAATGGTTTACACACATTAAGAAAGAAATTGTTCCTGGCACAACTTACAGCAGAAATAAGGTGCTTCGTCTGATAAATCTCCACAGTCATTGTCCAAGTCACAAGCCCAGCTGATGGGAATACAGGACCCATCAGCACAGGTGAACTCAGTCGTTCCACTACAAGTTGCATTGGTAGCTAGGGGAGGAAGTCAAGTCACTCAAATCGTGAGCTTGGATTTGAGGATACAACAATAATATTGAGGACCACAATGGAAAGAAGCTTTTTTCCCTTAGATTCTGGGTGTTATCAGTGACAATGCCTCGGATTCACATTGTATCTTGTCTTGTTTACTCCCGATCTCAGCTTGCTTTTATCTTGGTCTCTAAATGTGCTACTTGGTTTTACTTGTCTATGTATCCTTGGAGATTGTCAAAGAAAACTAACAAATTCATTTGTGCCCTATTCCTAGTTTTATAGAACGTTCTAATCGACCCACATGACCTGACATATCAAAGACAGCCATATCATGGACGATATTTATGTGTACATGTAGGTAGTGGGCAAGTATTCAAAGTATGACAAAAAACATGGAACCAGCACCCAACACTGGATCAGCATGATATTGGCAACTGTACATGGCATGAGTCCTGACCATTATACCCCTTTGACAAAGAATTCTCAGTTACTGAGTCCAAAGCAACCTCACTGTTTAGTTTACGATATATACCATGTCTATTGCTGATCAAATGCTTGCAGGCTATGGTGGCTGATCTCAAGGAAACTGTGCGGTCAAAAGGAATGTTGACATCTTTTGTTCAGAACCCTTGCACAGGACCGTCTGGAATACATTTTTAAAATTTGGACTGCTTGGAACTCTAAAAGCAGAATCAAGCCCTGTGTAAAGTAATGGAGTGCAGAGTTTACATGTACATGTACCTTCTCTAATCCCATGGAATCTCCCCTACCCCGACATCCCTCCTGGACAGATACAGGAAGACCGAGGATGGTTTAATAGCACAGGAGAGATTAGGAGGATGAAGAGAAAATCCACAAACTTCCAGCACACAGGTTGGAATAATAACAATAAAATATTGAAGCTTTTCTAGGCTTTTAACAGCTAACGAGGCAGTTCTCTCTAAAATGGCTATAATTACAAAAATTCTACAAATGACTGTTGGCCTTCTAATAATCCCAAATTCTGGGGGTAAAAAATCCAGAGATCTGGAAACAATCCTGAGAAATCACAAAATCCTCAGGGCAGGGATGGTGGACACAAATGGTTCAGGTTGAAGGACACTTGATTCTGAAAAGACAGTGCAAAGGCCATGGCGATACTTACGCACACAGACACGCCCATCATTGCCAATTATGAGGTCATCTGGGCACGTGCAGCGCACACTTCCATCCACTGTCCCCATGCAGCCATGGCTGCAACCTCCATTCTGGACGTTACAGGGAGTGCTGGTGCCTGTACAGACAATAAAAAAAATGGAACCCAAATAGCATCATATCAAACTTCCAAACTCTACAATTTTGGAATACTGGGAGGTTCCAGTGCCAGCTGCACAAATACATTTTTTACATCACTGCATCAAGAAAATGAAAATATCAGCTTATTCCAGTGAAAAAGTGCTTTTCAACAATTCACAGAACCACATTTGTTTTTGGAAGGCACTTGCTCTGACTGTTGTAGCAAACATCACTTCTTGGCGATGAGGTAGATTGCTGCAAAATATAAGATCAGGGTATAAAGTAGTTCAAATGATTCCCAGCAAGCGGTGCTTGGCTGAATACATACATGGACCCAAACCCCTAGGAGCTATGCAAAATCATACTGAAATCAAAGGATTTGGGACTGTTAGGGCTATCAGTTGGCCACTGTATCAGTTGTCAAAAGTCAACATTTTTGGCCCCAATACCAACTGCAGTGGTTGAAAACCATCATCTATCCTGAGTTAAGGTAAACGCACATGCCTTACAAGTTTTAATTTTGTTGGTGACATTCTTTAGACTCGGATGCCTCCTATGTCCTGCTTAAATCTAGTGCACTGCGAGTTTAATGGCATTTTTTAACCAAATTGGGGTTACAAAACCATAAATATTCAATCCTTAAAAAGTATCGCGACCCTATGGTCATTCAAAAGTTCTTCTGTAGACACACAATACATGCACATCTATTCCTATCCACACTGCCAACTCTCCCCCTCAAAAGCACTTTCCATTTCCCTTCAAACTAGCCATGCCTGACTGCCAAGCAACTAGTAACAAAGATACATCCTTGAACTTTTCCTACAAGTGTCACTACACATGTGGTATCAAACCCTAGAGCTGGCAAAAGTACATGTACCAGAAATAAACCAGAAAGTAGGCATGGATACCCCCACCCCTGTGGCAAAAAAGTCTGGCTACACAACTCTAAGTTTGGTACACCCAAACTCAGTGGATCAAATCAGCAAACTTCCTCTGTACGGTGCATGCACACACACGAGGGGAAAAAATGAAAGAAAAAATGACAACGGCGATAAATCTGCTGTGAAATTGGTTTGGAAAGGATATGCAGGGAAGCCAGGTGCAATAGCAGGCTGAACTTTAATGCTAAACTAGAACTTTTTTTGTGGGCCCACAAGTCATGATTTTCGCAGCCAACTACAGCTCAGGGCAGCGGGTTAGCGTAGCGGTTCTTTCCTCGCTTTGCACCATTGAGGCCCGGGTTCGAGTCCCAGTTTGGCCCAGGCTTTAAGTGCATTTGGTTTCCAGTCCATATTCGCTCTAATAGGTTTTCTCCAGGTCCTCCAGTTTCCTCCTGCCTCTAAAACTGGACTTTCTTCCTAACTCCCTAATGTGATGCTGCTAATACCGGTTATAAATAAACATATGCATTGTAGTTATTGGTGCCAATAGCCTGAGTAGCTGAAAGCACCATAAAAAACCAAACAACTACAGCTCTGCCTCTGCAGCTCTTCTAAAATTTTGCATTCACCTCAATGCAGCGATCTTTGGTTTGAAATTCTTACTAGAAGTTTAAAACTTAATTTCTCAGGTTAAGGGGAAGGGGGCTAAAACTCCACAGAACTTCATTTCAAAAGTAGGCAGATTTCTTTCATCACTAGTTTTAATGCTCTTAAAAGTTCCATGCTATTTGTGCATGTGACACTGTTGCACTGCTCCTGAATATTACAAAATCTAATCCAGAAATCAATTATGCCACCAATATTCAAGGGCACATGTAATATATCACCCCCTTTAATCTGCTTTACAAAATACAGGTTACTATAACACCCCTGTTGTGAAAATTCTTTTTTTTAAGGTTTAAAAAACCCAGAGAATTCAGACTAAAATTTACTCACACCATGAACACTTTTTCAACCCAGATGTTTGATGATGGTTCTTGAGTGCTCCTTTTTATTTTTGTGACAAGTAATCCTCTATCAAAAAACCTCCTTCAAAGAGAGAGGGGGAAAACATTTCAGGGACCAGGACGGGTCCAGACAGTGTCATCACTTTTCCTAAGTTGTGGGAACTCTTCATGACTGGATCCACGTGACTACCATGCCTATCCACAGCATCAATTTTGTACACGTATATACATGTATCTTAGAATACCCTACATTTGCACATACAATTATTCAATCATCGAACATTCTGTCATAAATCTCTTCAAACGAAATTATGCATTGATGTTAATTTACTATCGATGATTTTTTAATCACTGGCTTTATTCTTGTAAAGTTATGTGCAAATTAAAAGCTTTTCCAGTGAGTATTTGGAAAAATATCAACAGAGTGTAAAGTTTTACTGTATGGACAAATATAGAGAGCCGGTTTACATTGTCTACTAAACTGATAAATGATCACTCTGCACAAACGATTGGCGATGGACGTACAGTATGTAACTGATGACGACTTTGATCACCTTTTGGTAACTATTGAGGACGTTACCAAATATGCAGAAGCTGGAAAAAAATGTGCACCTTAGTTTGATATTTTTGTTGACGAAGGGTGCAGATCTCAGCACTATTTTTTAAACCTTTTCAGAAATACACAGAGAAAGAAAAGTTTTATGGTACCCAGATCAGAGGCAAATTATGATTTATTTGAAAGAATAAAATTTATGCCTCACTCTAATTTGAAATTAAATTTCAAAGTTAGTTGTTGGAAGTTGCGATCTGGTGAATAACAAGATTTTTTTTCTCAAACCACATCATCAAACTAAAGCCATACATACAAACCAAATTGTCTTTAATTCAAGAGACACCAACAGGCAGATTTTTCAGAAGTAGGGCACTACTGATACCCCATAAAATGAAGTTTGCGTAAGTGACATCCAGTTTCTTCAAAATATTATTCCATCTGTAAGTTTTGAGTCAAAGTTTCAACAAGAAAAAGTGAAGTCATAAAAAAATTTGGTTCAGAACAAATGTTGATCAAAGTGTGCAAATAATGAGCTTGTGGATAACCCTATTTCTGGCCCCTCGACTCAAGGTCTTCACTAAAACCAGGTCTGAATGATCTGTTTGGTTAAGGCCAGTCGTTATGCTTATGCTTCAAAGAGTTTCAGGTATATGTGAACTTTCAAGCACTGAATATCAATTCATTGTAAAAAAAAAAATTGAAAAACTTGTTTTTACAGAGTATCAACTATGACAATAAATGTGCATGCATCAGTTGGCAACAAGTGAATAAACAGGCACGGGCTAATTGAGGGCCTATCTGGCAGAAAATATGAGTGAAATCAAATCAGTCTCACTGAAAACAACCCTGTTAATCGGGGGTACTTTTTACATACCCTTGTGCAAGGGATGAAAAAATTTACAAGAGAAGTTAATAAATTTGCATTAATTCTTCATAGTACCATTGACTCTCATTATAACAAAGTTGCAGGGACCAGACAAATTACTTTGTTATGAGCATGACTCAACTGAAATCTTGTGCCAAGTGCATGCATACAACGGATCTGCAAGAAAGTCAAATATGGGCTGGGACTGAATTATTGCATGGGAAAAGTTCATGGATCAGTTGCTCAGGTGAAGTGCTCGTGCATAGCATAGCCAAAAATATGCTACATGTATGTGCACATGCACTTCACACGATTAGATAAGTTTCCCTTGCTCTTTAAATTTGGATGGAACTGAATATGTCTATGTATGGTAAAACAATGTAACATGGGTATTTTGCCTCTGGAACACATTTGTTAACTTCCAATACCAAGGGGAGCCAAACTTGACAATCTACCCACAAACCATGTTGAAATGTCACTGTGTGTAAATCCTGTACTACAAAATGTTATTAGAAATTGAGTTACTGAAAAATTTGTTTGTTCAGAATAATCAGCTGGTAATCGGCAATACTGAGGACTACGTATTTGTGCCTGATAATCAGCGGTTTCTGCTCACTAAAAAGTGCCCATGACTAAAATAATCTTGACTCTCTCCAGGACAAGGTGATACAAGTCATTCTCTGCCTTTCTGTGCAATGGCCTGCTCAAAGTTGAGACCGTGATATTTTTCAAAGAATTCCAATTGTTTTTATAAACAAAAATATTTGAAAGGCACATGTTGGTTGCCATGGAGTCTTTGAAGTCCAAGTCTGTATTAGACTCAACTGTTGTAAAGCCTATTATCGAGGAACTCCATGAAACTAAGGAACCATGGAACGAAGAAATATATATAAAAAAATCCCCAGAACTGAATGGACTGTTGATCTCTGCTAAATTCCAATGAAAGCTTACACTGTGGGTCATTTGTGGGATATCATATACCAGTGTTGTAGTGTTGTAGGTCTCGGGACCTTGTCTCGGTCTCGAGATCATCTCCAGACCTTTTTTTGCAGTCTCGGTCTTGCCCTGTCAAAGTCTCAGTCTTGGGAGGGCTGGTCTCGGAAGCCATAGTCTCGGTTCTCCCCCTCGAGACCAGTCGAGACCATAACAAAATGCGCATCTACCTACCATGCATGCACGCAGTTGCAAAAGGCAAAATTACCTCTGTTTGAGTCAAATCTGCAACCACTGATTTAAATACAGCACAGTAATGTTCAGATTTCTTGCAATAAACGATGAAATCAATGCTGGAATGAAGACTAGTCAATGCAGCATGATGCAAGCTTGTCCCCAAGTTGTTACTTTATTTCCAATCCAGAGTAGCCATGCTGCTTGACACCATGGAGATGAGGTTTTGAGTAGCAGAATTCGCACACTGGACTGGTTCCTATTCCCTACGTAGTCTCCTGCTGAACATAGGGCCAGGACGGGAACCAGTATGTTTGTGTGCACACGCTATAAATTGTGTGCATGTGTGAAAGTGCTTTCATTCCGTCTTGTATGTGGTACGTGTTGTTTTAGCAGTTTTGTTATGGTACATCTTTTTTGGATATTTGTTTTTCAGTATTTTGCTTACAAAAAACAGTCTAAGGATATTTGCTTTAATGTTCACGTCATATCATTTGGGACACTCGGGTTGAAAATGACCAGACCAGGGTAAAAATAGAGCAGTATCACTGATAAAAGAACTGAGACATTCTTTAACAAATATTTGACCTATTTGCGAGTGTGTATTTATGCTAATGTTTTTTATTTCCTTAGTGCTGAATTGTACTGCCATATGTTTGTCCCTATTGACCTTTTGGTAAAAACTAAATGTTGGTCTGTGGTTGGTCATGGTCTCGGTCTCTGTCATGGTCTCAGTGTTGGTCTTGACCTGCAAAAGTCTTGGTCTTTATGCCTTGGTCTTGGTCTCAGTCTTGTATGCCTTGGTCTCTGTCTCAGGCATCAAGGTCTCGGATACAACACTGTCATATACATGTACATGTACTTTTTTTCAGAGCGGGCTACACTTACAATAGTTATACCTCAGCATACTGAACACAGGAAAGATTGTGATGTGGAACTTTGACACCACAACACAGCACAAGTCTCGGTGGGGGAGTATTAAGCTTTGCTTCACCTGGGCCACTGTTGTTAATCATGCCAGTTGTCTAATATCATCTAATTAATGCCGTGCAGTACATGTATGTGAATGTGTGGTTTCAACATCTGGACCCGCCACTTCTCTTTTCCCCTTCCACTTCTTTTTCAGTGGAGGGAACATATTGGAATGTGCATACAAAGTCAGAGGGAGACTCAATTCTTTTCTCCAACATAACGTTGGCAGTTTTGCACATAAATCACAAGATTTAGACGATTCCACTGATAGGGGTGCAAGGTGAAAGCACTGTAATCCCCAAGTTGAAAATCTTAGATCGTAGGTCATAAACCATTGTGCATGTTGTATGAATAAAAACTGCATTCAAAAGAAGGACTGAGGGCCAGAACTTTATTCAGTGGTTTCTGGCACAGATTGGTACAAGAAATGATTCAGTTGTTGACAATGTCTGTGCCAAATACATTTGCTAGAAATGAGATCTGACCCAGCCCCTGAAACCACATTGGTTGGTGATTCAGCAATCTACATCATCTGAGTGGCCCATTCATGTATGTTGTAGGTTAAAACTAAAATTAAGTTGACCCCACATCAGAGGTCGCAAGAATGAGGCACAAGCCAGTAGCAGTACATCTCCCACTGTTGTGTGAGTGAGCAAAATGAGGCAGTGCTGGGACCAACACATTCTATGCAGGTGGACGTAGAGGACAAGTAACAAGTATGTCATCCACATACACTGCTTGATTTTTTTTAAACAATAATTACAAGTTCTGCTTTGGCAGCAGATCTTGAATTATCACTGTCTCTACAAAGTAAGTGTTCATTCAATTAGTAAATATGTACATATAGCCTGTACCATCAATACTCAAAGAATAAATCATCAAATTTATCAACTCTGTTCCTGCTCTTTTCCACAAGTTAAATCTGGTTTTCTCTCCCATACAAAAAAAAGACAAATTCTGAAAATCTACTCAAGTATGAATCAAAGCTTATCATCACAACTACTTAAGTTTCTTTTAAATCGAAAAAAATGGACTACGTACTTAAAGTAATTCCGGCTGAGTTCACACATGAATAATTCTGTGGACCTATTTTGTTGAGGGCTGGGTCACCGAGGTTCAAGTGTGTAATTCCATGAAGGTGGGTTGGACTCTGAACAAAATTATCCACAGGAGAACAAACAGATGCTAAGATTAACTTTACCATGGTAGAAATTGGATTTGGAAATTGAATACCCCTGCTTTGAAGTAAGTTGATCCTGGTTAATTAATGCAAACTGTACATATACATGTACATTGTGCTGTAACATGCGCAGTGAAGTATTGAGGCTCTGAACTCCTGGCCTGTTCTAAAGACACTCCTGCTTTCTTTGATGCTAATTAAACCCAAAGTAAAGATAACTTGTAATATTCACCAATCACTTATCTTACACAAACACATTGCTAATAAAGTTCAACCTTGAAGAAATTCCAGAGTGGGATCTGCTCAAATCCTTGAAAATCTACCACTGTGCAGTAAATTCCAATGGCAAGCTAGTTAAGGGGAATTCAGTGGCTCTGTGCTTATACTGTATGTAAAAAAAATATTTAAAACATGAAAATATCACACATGCTGCGTGTACCATGACAAAGCACAAAAAGAAACGTGCGGAACCTCGTACATTTACTACCTATTAATGGGAATGCATGTCTATCCTTCCTCTCTGGTATGAAAAGTGGTTCTAACAGACAATACCAGTTAGCACAAAGCAAGGACTCTCTTCAATGAAAGTGTCCTTGTAGGCAAGCAACCAAGAGTGTGGTTGGCAACCTGTAACCCTGGAAGCCAAGGACATGATTACAGCATCGAACCTGAACAACTTTTAACAGGACAAGAAATGGCCTCCAGTCTTGAAAGAATTGCAATGATTTTAACAGGACAAGAGCTAGCCTTCAGTATTGACAGAATTTCAAAGGAATCATTGCTTTTTTGTTTCTTACAATTTTTTTCTCAATAACAGAGACAAACATTCTATAATTTCTGAGCCCAAATTACCACACATTCTTGTTTTTTGACTCTATAAACCCAAACCTTTCTACATCCTTCAGAATTCTACAGATTCTGGCAGATTGATGAGAATCAAGTCTACACATTGTATATACGATTACTTTTTATGATTTGTGATGCCCAATTGTTCACATTGTGTAAATGCAAAAAATGTGTGACAGCAGGGATCTGGGAAGACTCAAGGAGGTTCTTCATAAAAATGTCTTTTGGGGGAAAAGTTTTGAATATTCGGTTTTTGCTAACACTACTTATTATAAACTTAATACTCTGTGAGGGGAAAAAACAGAAACAAGCTTGGTTTATTCAAAGGTAAAAAGACAGCATAATGCCTTATCCAAGGGCAATTCTCAGAATTCTTTCGGACCCAGCTACAGAACTAGCAAATCTAGCCGAATACAACTACATGTAGGTGCCAGCTAGGTTGAGGTACATGTTTGGTACCTTGACTGAATAGCTTCTTAAGAGCACGCTGTCTCCGACAGCCATTTGTTGTATTGTGAGCTGTGCACACACAACAGAAGCCTAAATGTCTTCCTGCCTGGCACACGATGATACACCTTGCTGGGTCAAACAATTGAATAGAACAAACCACATGTAAACACAGTCTTATGAACTCCCTGGTTTCTGAATAATACATGGCCTTTTTTTGTGGGGGGGGTATCAGCGAACGATAAAGTTGAGCCCCAAACTGACTTGTACTTTTTGCTCAGCTGAGAATGGTCCTTTCCAAACAACAGTCAGGAAAATATCACAAAGCCGTAACAATGTCACAGCCATACAAGTGTTACATGTATGTGGGTATGCATGAGACTTGATGGAAATTTGGACAGGAGTACATTGCTCCCTGGCCTGCCATATTTAAAAGTTCAATGCTGGGCAAATGCTGTTCAAAATATACCACAAACATGCCAAGCTCCCTACTTCCAGTTAAAGCTAAGACTGCCTTTTCATTTTATTTTAAAATTAATAAGGTGGGACTCATTTCTTGCAGCTAGTGTGCAACATTATGAGCACACAACTTTCAGCCAAGGGAAGCCCTGTCCATTTTGCAGATATCCGAGCTTTACATGTACGCATCTGAGCAAGAGGAGAGGACCTACTGTACCTCAATTAAAGGCAATACTTGTTGATGTGACAATAAAAACAGGAGGCACACACAGGTCACTTAAACTCCAAAGTAACCTGTTCAAGCATTGCTATCATGTACATGTATTTAATGACTGTTACTGTGTTGTGTGACTGAAATTTTGGTTTTAAAATACAACAGAAACTCAAAAGTTCCCCAATCTCCTACGACTCAATTTGAAGCTATTTCCTCATTTTTGTTGTGGTGGTTGAATCGGTCGCATGTTCCAACTCTTCAGTTTAATCATGTCTACATTTCTACACTGATGCAGAACTGATCTTTTCCATTTTATTACCCTTTCTGTAGGCAAATATCCTAGAGGCCTTCCTGTTACAATGACTTTTTCACAGAAAACGGCATTCCTTAAACATACATGTACATGTTTGAATATTGATGCCTACGGCTGTTTTAAGAATACACTAAGTAAAGCGCTACAAGATTCACTTTGACCATGCACATGTCCATCCTACTGACATGAAAAAATGACAACAATCTGAGTGACAACTGACGACAAAATATGACAATATTGCAATATATGTATATTAATAATACATGTCAGATATATTTCTGTGTATATTACCGATATACATGTACAATGTATTGTGACTTCCCTAGAAGTGGAAAGTCTTATACTTGGATAGTTTCAAAGTTCTGAAGTTTAGCAAACATTAAGGGGGCTATGTCCTGAATTAAACTGTTAAACATGTACATGTAACAAACTACATGTAGGTATTCAAAGAACCACATCCTTACTACACAAAGAGTTGTTTAGAGTGGTGTAGTCCCACTGCCTTCCACAATGGAGACAAATTAACAAGTTTCAGGAAAAATTGTTCAAGAGCATATTCTGTCATCGAAAAGAGTGTATCTGTGATACTGCATCTGTTGGAGTGTTTGACTTAGATGAAGTGGCATTCAACAACTTTGGCTACTCGGTGTATTCCGACTTTCTGTTCTGGCTTTTTAATCTTGGTAAACAGCAAGCCGGAAGCCACAAATGACAGCCATGCAACACTGATCAGTCAACATTCTTTCTCCGAAACCAAGCCAAAGTCTGGGCAAACATTTTAATTTAAACAAGTAAACCAACTGCACGTATTCCAACTGTCCATTTTCCCCAATCCTAGAGTCTTGCAGTGGGACACATGACTTCATGCAAGTGAAATTTCACTCTATTTGAGTAAACATTCACTCCTGACTGAAACTACAAACGGATAACTTTGGGTGAAATTTCTACACTCCAGTGGATAGAGATTTCACTGAGTTTCCACTGAAAGATCTTTTTTTTTCAAATTGTTTTAATCTAACTTTAGATTATTTTTCTCTGGTGTCTTATTTAACTCTTTGGGATTTAGAAAGCATCAAGCACAGTCTTCCAAGTTCTTCCAGAATCAGGTACAGATACAGAATTTACAAAAATACAGAAATTCACCAGAATGTACACACTCCGAAACTGCACAGCAGACTGCAAGCCATAAAAGATAACCGAATAGACCAGGACAGGTTTTCACAGGTACATGTACAGTGTACATGCAGACAGAGTAAACAAGCCAGAGAAAAAAATTATAATAAAAAAAATGGAAAAAGAACCGTCCCCAAAATCAACAAGACAAAAAGTATGTCAGATCTGGTGAGTACAAAAGGCGAAGAATGGACGTCAGACTTGTTCAGACAACCTTGGGTTCCTAATGAATGGGATTTGTTAGGGGGTTGGGCATCAGTCTACACCTACACATCAGTCTACAACTACACATGAGCTTGTTATGTTGACAAAGCAGTGTCAAACTAAACAAGGCCAAGAATTGAAGCCATCTTCAATGTCAATGCATCACGCGCTGCATTAATGTGGGGCCTTATTCTCGATTCAAAGAGAGTACAACTGAATTTTTTTTAAACCAGATGCAAAACATTCGGGCAATTGTTCCCAAGAAAAAATCAAGTAACACTAAACCTTTCTAACATTCCTTGGCGGAGGAATTTCAGCAACATTGGTGTTCAAGCAGCCAGAGCGCCAATGCTGCCGAATACAATGACACTGGTTTTGTGAATGAATGCAACAATTTGAAACATTTGAAGCAAGATATGAGACGAAGAGAAACCCCCCCCCGCCTTTGTGTTGGTCATTGTTTGATCGGCATCTCAGGAATTCTTTACAGACTTCTAGGGGGAAAGTGTTAGGTAACAATAGTCTAGAGTGTGTATAGGGATGGGACAAGAAAAGGGGGTACCCCTCCGTCCCATATCTTGCCTGGTATAATTTGAATTAGCATTACAAGAATGCCAAAAGCTCTGAAGCATCCTCAGAAATGGCAATACAAAGAAATACATGTACAATAAAGGCATGTACATGTAGAGTACATGTGAGAAGGCCTTCATTTGATGGTATGTGTATTTCCACACAAATAAAAAAAATGTAATGGGTTGGTCCTTCCATGTAATTCTGGCTTCCTCGAACAACTGAGGCAATTCTCCTTAAACTCTAGATCAGCACCTTTGAATGGCTTTCAGAGAAAGTGTGCATAATAGCATTATTCCACTCTTCATTGTAGTGTGATGTGAACCTGTCTTCACATAACGAAAGAAAGGTCAGACAAGTGATGCGTGTACAAAGGAATTGTGCTCCAGAGTTTAGGACTGCAAACTGACAAAATTCACCGCAATGGGAACTGACTGTACAACACGAACTGTAACCGTAGTGGGTCAAGAAGAGAAAAGCCTCAAAAAGGTGCTACACACCTTACAGATTTGGATCCGAGCAGAATCTTTCCCAAAGGCAGTAAAGTGAAACTTAACAAAAAATATTCATAAATACATGTATCTAAGACATTTTACCCATTCCTTTTGGCTGAGAGAATCAGTCATTTTACGGCAGCCAAGGAATATCTACCCAGTTTGTCAGTGTGACGTCACTTCAGTTTAAACCACGCCCACTGCACATGTACTGCACATAGTGTTACATGCATTGATCGCCGTTTACATGGAACCAGAAGCTATCGTCCAATGGGAGCCTCCAAATCGTGGTGCATCCACCTTTGTGACGAAGTCACTTACGAACCGGATTGGACCTGTCTCATCCTTGCTGAGTTTTTACTGAGTGAGGATGGTCTTTTGCAGCAGGAAATTAGGACTCCACCTTTTAGCAACCCCAAAGCAGTCCATTTGTAACATTTGAGAGAGTCACAGTGTAGCAGTTTTGTCCACTTTTTGATAACTCTTGTTTTAAGCCTTTTCATACAGTATGTTCAAATTCAGTATTTGGGAGTTTCATTTTTGTTGTGATAGTACTTGTATTTTCACTCTACACGTATTTTAAAATGGGTTTTGGAATGTTTCAGAGTTTTTTCTTTGACAGAAATGATTGTGTAAGTAAATGTATGCTGTGTACTAGTATTGAATAATCAAAAACAATTTTAATTTTCCCAGTTTGTACAATAAAGTTTTATCTATAATATCTATCCATATGGATAAGAAAAAAGCCCAAAAAATGACAAACCAGTCAAGTTTACGGACAAAAATGTGGTGGTAGTTTGCTCGATTCAACAAAAAAATATTTGTGACTTGAAAAGATGTGTGCTTGGCCGGTATAAGATGAGTATATTAAGCTGGGCTTTGGGAGATAATGACCCAAGCCAAAATTATGCCAATTCCTCTTAAATGAACTTCAACACATGTCAGTAAATTAGAATCAATTACTTTTGGTTTGCTTGTCCCCATTCATCTCCACATCAACACACTCGTTCTTGCAGATTTTGAGACACCGTGGCCATTTGTTAATTGCCAAGCTCAGATATCATCATTTAAAAACAATTCAATTGAATCAGATGCCATGGCGTGTGCACACAGGTTTCATGCAAATAATGGCTTTCAATTACACCGCAGTATGCACGGTGATTAAATTTCGAGGAAAGAGATGGCACTCATCATTGGAAAATGCTAATACGTGTATATTTTCTAACTCGTCTCCATAGCATTTTGATGAATTAACCCTGACAGTCCCAAATCCTCCAATTTCAATACGATTTTACATACACCCTAGGGGTTAGGGTTAATGAAGTGATTTCTGCATGGATACCCTGAATTTCCTTCTACATGTATATCTCTCATCACAAAGAGAGATGAGAGTATCACTAAACATTAAACATCACTATTTAATACTCAAAACTGGAAAAAAAAGAACACACAAAAAAGATGTACTTAAAATAAAAAAGACGGAGCATACTGCCCCATTTTTTCCATACATGTACAGCCTGTATAACCTCAGTGTTGGGCAACAGATTGCAACAAATTACTCAAAGGCTTTAAATATTGCTTGAATACTAAAGAAAAAAATTATCATGACCTCCTGTACCTTTTAAAGTGCACATATTATAAAATGCATGATGCACGTATGCTGGTTATGTCACATACAAGCCCTTAGCAAAACAATCAACACCCCTCAACCAAAAAATGGGAAAACAAACACCCACCAAACGAACAACCAACAAATTGGCTGCCATCCAGGCCAATTTCGGCCTCTCTTCCATGTATTGATCTGATATCTGCAGTTACAGCATTAATGGACAGTTTTTCCATGTCCATCCAGCCAAGCACAGAAGGAGGTAAATTAGCCGGGCACGGCCATGGAATACGTGGTGAGGCCCATTATCTCTATGAAGCAGCAACCTAAGCAGGACAAGACTGCAAATGGCGGACTCGAATTGAAAGGATGAGAATGTAAAGCATAATCAGTCTCAGATATTTTGTTTCACTGGTTGTGTGCAAAGTAAACAAAATAAGAATCGTAAAAAAAAAAATCTGAAAATGTCTCTGTCTCAATATTCCTGATTAATGTAATGTACACAATTTCCTTGAACTCCGAGCCTTAAAAATGGCAATGCATAAAGACATAGTCTTCCACTCTTAATGCTGCAAGGATAATGACTACATCATGTAGCTCACAGCTGACGAAATGCCATCAACACAATTGCACAAGCAGTGCCTCGCGACGCCATAAATACAACTAACACACATCCTCAATTGACAGAGGTGGGGCCACACTGTTAAGTGGAAGCAAAAATTGAATTTGCGGCTGAAAACAGTGGGATATTTCAAGTTGGGTTAAGTGTCTTCTGTGCAAGGAAAATGGTCTCTACTTGTAGCTTGGCAGTTAGCATGGCCGCCAAGGGCCTTGCAATGCAGCAAGGCATCATTTCTATCATGAAGAAAAATTTTCTTTTCACAAACTTCAAACTAATTTAAACAAATTTTTAGCCTATGAATTAGATAAATAATTTGCATTTCATGTCAGTTTCCAACTCATTTGAACCAAAGCGATGGTGACACTCTTCCTGAATTCCTCCATCTTCTCCTTATCTTTTATATACTAACAATTAAGCCCCCTGATGTACAGGGAATGTGCGTCACAGTTCTAGCAGTAACATAAATGTATATTTTTATTTCATCTGAAATAAGAAAGAAAATAAATTGGCAATAATAAAAAACTCTGAGCTTTCTAAAACACAGAATATCATGGAATGCCACAATTTTTAATTATCACACTTACCATTTGTGACTGGATTTAATGGAGTACTGGTTGGCATGACTTGGGTCTGGGTTAAGCATGGTCTGATTACCATGATACATATTACAGCATAGAAGAGCATCTTTACTCCACACCTAACTGCTACTTGTGCTGCATTTAACTTCAGAATTGGGATGCTAATTTGTAAGCCAGCAAACATGCAAGTTCATGTACAAATACAATCCAATGAACTGGCAGTCCAACACATGAGCAGGTATGTCTCTCCAGCACAGCTCAGAAACAAAATAGGCTGTACCTTTGTAAGCAGACTTTTTCTGGTTAACTTGGGTGAGTCAGCTGGAAATGTGTCAGGGGCATATTCAAGTTTAACTATGGCTAGCTGTCTACACCAGGCTACCACAACCAGCACAAACTGGCTTTACACAAGATTTACATGTACAGTAACAAGACACAGAATAACCTGACCCCAAACCCAAATAACTGGAGTCAGTGACACTGTTACATGTGGGGGGGAGGTTGTGGTTGCATCTTTTTGTCATGCAAAAGAGGTGGTGTGTAATTGGTCTAGAAGACACAATGGACAGAGGCTGCCAGAGTAGTAAACAGTGATAGCAATACAAGTGAAAGGGAGACAGAAGGCAATAAAGGTAAAGCTCCACCCCTTATGCAAAATGCAAATGTTACATGTCAGGGTGTACCATTACAGAAGGAGGGAAGATTAATAGTCACTACATGTTTCATCAGCCACCCACTGCAAACTGGCACTAGAATGCATTTGAGCACTCCTGAATGTTTTAGAAAGCCAGAAGAGGTAACAGGGTCCTGAAGGTAAAATATAAAAATTTGCTTAAAGCCCACAGAACAAAAAAGTGTTGGCAGTCTGTAAATTCAACTTCCATGAAAGAAAAATTTTTCCTATTAATATATACAAAACATTTCATTCGTTAAAGATAAAGTAGACCATTTACAACAAAATGAAAAATCGACTGAAGGAATTTTAACACTAAACTCCCCAAGAAGTTATTTGAGGCATTCAGTCATTTTGAAGAAATTTAAACCAGTAAAAAGATCTCCAAAGATGTGTGTCAAGATTCATGTTCCTGTATGTGGAAATTCCCCTGAAGACTTCCCTCATGCATTCTGATTTGTAACTGGGTAGATATACATGTATGAATGGGTTAGGGTGCAACTAATTCAGTAGCAGGATTTGTGAGGAGCAGAATCACGTGACCTCCACATGACATGGCCATAACTGGCTGAAGGAGTATCAGTGTATGACAAGGCAACTTTTCACCATGCCCAGAATCATAAAATATGTATTTTCTCAAGAGAAAAGAAAGAAAACCCTGTCTTATTTGTAATTGCACAATTCAATTCATTGATTTAAATGAGAAAAAAAATGCACACAAGACAAACGGTGTCCTTTATCTTTTAAATAAAACTTCAATCACAGAACTTGTCCTGTTTACAGACAAAAAAATATAAAGAAAATAAATGATTAACGTTTTCTGGACCATTTCAGTTCTTAAACTTCACCTGCATTATACTTTCTCCAACATGGTCCATATTTACCAAGTGGGCATGCTCCTTCAATTCAGACCAACACATTTTTTGATCTTAGGTCTCCAGAATTTGATGAAAATTGCTGTGCTTGTAGACATCACCAATGAAAAGAGCATGTTCTTCTGATTATTTGATACCATATTTGAATATATATTTAATAAAAATGAGAATTTTACTAAAAGGGTGGATTTATAAGTGAAACTATCGATTTTTGTTGATCTCTGCCGGGTGCCCTGACCGCACGGAAGGGCAGATTCTGCTAAAAATTGGCAGGTATTTATTATTCATTGATGTCTACAAACACAGCAATTTTATTAAAATCTGACGACCTAAGGTCAAAAAGTGTGTTGGTCTGACATGGAATGACCCACCTGTGGCATGACATCATGCTTTGTTTAAATGTGTAAATTTTCAGTGGCAGTGAGCAAAGCATGACATCATTATGTTACAGATCCACTCCACCTAAGCTTCCATGCCTGACAATGGGCTATTTGGAGAGTATGTGTCAACAGAACATTTTTAGTGGCTGTGACAAATGAAAATCCTTGTTAGTTTTTCCTTCCTTCACTCCCAAACTGGACTTTGACTTT
The DNA here is from genome assembly GCF_054643075.1 of Acanthaster planci. Classification (NCBI taxonomy): domain Eukaryota; kingdom Metazoa; phylum Echinodermata; class Asteroidea; order Valvatida; family Acanthasteridae; genus Acanthaster; species Acanthaster planci. Next base: position 23,547 of record NW_028257699.1, on the reverse strand, counting down.
TACAAAAGCTACGCCCTAAATAGGCCTCAGCTGACAAAGTATGATTGAACTTTTCTGTGTTTTTGTTTCATAGTTTTTTGTTAAAAATATGCCTTTGGGGTTAAAACTTCAATATGATGCTACCTCTTTGTAAGTGGATTGAAATCCTTTGTTAAGGTACAATGGAATAACCAAAATCACTGCTTAACCATAAAGGTCCTTTTAAACAGGATGTGGAATTTACGGGGAAAAATGACAAATAGATTTAATAAACTGGCATTTTATGATCTCAGGAATATGTCTGAAATGAGTTTGGTTTCATAAAAAAAATGACCTGAATATTTTTGCAGGCAGACGCTGGCAAGACTGCAACACATTTTTAACTGTTACTCTGTCTTTGGCAAAAGATGAAAATCCAATCAGGCAAATGGTTTTGAGTGTTCTCTCCTTTTATTTCTTTTCCTGTCTTACACCCAAACATTTCTGTTTAAACAAATGTATGGGTGCCGTGACTTGTTCTTACTTTCCAAAATAACTGTGATGGTCTATTTTTGGAATACATGGGGTACATCAATAAAGAAGCAATGACGGACCCAAAGAAGTGCAATCTTCTGTACCCAATCATTTGAGTTTTTACACACACTCCGGCAGTGGGCAAATACTTTTCAAGAAAAGTGAGACATTTCTAAGAGAAAAGCCGAGTTCACAGTAGTCTGTACATAAAGATTCTGGCCACACAAAATAGTAAACTTCTCAAAATATTTGCCCTAGCAAAACACTTTTTATATTTCCGTAATCTCTCCTGGGCTTTTTTCCTGATTTTTCTTGCCTTATTTCTTTCCAATACTTAATTAATTTATTAGTTGTTTAGTTACACGTCTTGGTTATTATTAGTCAATGACTGTTTATTTATAAAGATTACCCAAAAATTGGCATTGCAATAGTCTGTGCATTTGCATTGTGCACAGACACATGAACTAGCAGTGGACATCATGCATTATCAATGTGCCCGAGTCAAGCCCCCCCTTGTGGTACAGCGTGTAAACTTGTTTAGCCAAGCTGTGCACTGTGCAGTCATAGATACGTATGGAGTAAATGTTATGATGGAATGTTTGGTTCTTTATTCTTTATAAAAAGAAGCTGTACTAGTATAAATAGCTACTGTACATTATATATTAGTAGTTGTCTAGACCTCTAACAAGTCCCACTTGTGTAAGACTGATGGAAATAAACTGCCCTTATGTTAAATTTAGAGATAGCTCTGTCGAGTCTTTATTTATTGAGTCTTCCTGCGGACGAACCCACCACAGTATGGTATCCCCTGCGGACGAACCCACCACAGTATGGTATCTCTGTAGTTACGTAGCATTTTGCAGAGGAAACTTGAAAGAAAATATGGTCAAGTTTCATTTTAGAGTGTACTGATACCCCGTCTTCACAAAAATGATTAATCCATCTCTAGCTAATGGTGATATTTTTATCCAACTGCAAAGTGGCTGCAATTTGTCCTTTGCTCAAGAAGCTAGGACTTGAGCCAAACTTTCAACTCAACATGTTCATGCCAATCTGTTGCTACCTGCCACAGTCTGCATGTATACAGACACTTTTATAGCACAGACAGTGCACTGCTGAGAATGAAGAGTGATCTTCTCGTGGCCATAGTACTGAATACACTGCAAACTCACTTTGGTATGCTGCATTGAGTCCTATCTCAGTGGCAGACAGCATCAGATAGTCATGGGTGATGTAACTTCAAGAAAATTTGGTATTTCATCAGGTGTCCCACAGGGTTCCTGTTTGGGCCCCCTTGCTTTTACTTGTTTTTCCAGTAACTGGATACACATGACTAATAGATATTATCCTCAGGTCTCTTGTCACTGTTATGCTGAAGGTACACAACTCTACATTTCCTTCAACCCAACTACTGATCACCAAACTAGAGGTCTATTGATACTACAATAATGTACTGCTCACATTCGTTCATGGATGTTTTAACAAACTGATGCTCGGTGATAATAAAACAGAACTGTTGCTTGTCAGAGCACCTAAGCAGCTTGCCGAGAGAAACATCCACAGCATAACAGTTGGAACTATCCAATGTTCAGCCATCCAAAGTTGCAAAAAAGCTGGGAGTGCTGTTTGATTCCCACCTTAACCACTTGCTGCCGGGTGGTTTGAAAAATGCAGTGCACATAATCAGGACTTTTTCAAGATATTCAGTTTTCAAAATTCTTCAAAAAGTCATCATTTTAATCAGTGGGCATTTACACCCTCATGAATTACTGTCTGGTGGCCACTCTAGTCTAACAGACAAAATCTACTGATGCCCAAGTATTTCAGCCAGGCCTGCAGCCTTGTAAAAAGAGCTCAGATTGTGCGGTGTTACATAACTTTCTTTCGTTCACCAACCTGGCACAGTGCGCTGCAGACCTCTTTTCAATTGGGGCCAGATTAGTGGACAGCAGTGCTTTGTGGCTCGCTGCTGTGGTGGTGGAGAGCTTTTGTCCCCTGTGGTAATCCGCTCACACTAAATGGGGCACTTGTGAGAAGTTGGCTCCCTGATTTGTTAACCACTTCGTGCCGGTGGCAGTTACCAATGTTGATGATGCTGGGGTGGGATAATTATCATTTTTTCTGTTTTCTTTAAAACTTCCTATCTTCATTTACTGGACACTTACACCCACACGAAGGACTGTCTGGTTTCTACTCTAATCTGACAGACAACATACATGTATATTAATGCTGGAATATTTCAGCCAGGCCTGCCGCCTTGTAAAAAGAGCCCAGATTTTGCAGTGTTCACGAAACAGACACAGTGCGCTCTTTTTAATACAGGCCAGATTAGCATGCAGCGGTACTGTGAGGCTTATCACAGTGGTGGTGGAACATATTGTCCCTGGTAGTAATCTGCTCACGCTAAATCCTAAAAACCATGGTATACTGTTTCAAAACAAGGCTAGATTATCTCCACTATTGAGTGAAAAAATGTCGGTAATGCCCAGCAGCCTGATTTTTTGTTCAGAGTAGTCTTTTGTTACAAGGCCCAGTTGCCTTTGTCCAATTTCAGAGACCCCAGCCATGCGTATAAACACGTGGTGCCCGAAACCGGAATCCCCAGTGGCAAGTGGTTAATATGGATCGACACATAACTAATATTAGTAAGGGTGCTTTTACTATCTGTAAAACCTTCGTCAAATTTGAAAATACTTAAGCCAGATAGACTTGTGCTAAAACCTTGGTTCGAGCGTTTATTATGTGCAAAGTTGACAACTGTATTAGTTTACTATATAGACTTCCCAATGCCGAAGTATCAGAGCTATAAAGAGGGCAGAATGCTTGTGCTAGATTTGTGTATAACGCTGCCAAATACTGCCGCAATTCCCCTTGCTGGTTAAATTACACTGGTTGCCTGTTCGACAAAGAACTGCATATAAAATACTTGGCTTTCATGGCTTAGCACCAGGTTACATCTCTGAATTACTGGTAACTAAATCCCTGCCACCTTTGTACTGTCTTTGCAGTTCAAACGACAGGTTGAACCTAAGCCATCCCTATTGTAGAACTCAGGCTAAGAACGTCAATTTGTTTGTGCAGCTCCTAGGCTTTGGAACAACCTGCCCTTGCATGTAAGAAATGCCAAGTCTATTGACGCATTCAAGATTGATCTAAAAACTCATCTCTTTAAAGAAGTTTTTTCCAACACCTAATTTACAACCTCAGCCAGTGATGGATACTGTTATGTGCAGCTGAGTATATCTGTATAGTATCTGCGCTATATAAATGTTTTCTTACTATTATCATTATTATTGAATAGATCTGAAATTGTCAAAATCAAGCCACAAATACCAGTAATATATTTTCACCAAGGCTTGAACTCGAGTCAAAAATATAAACACAGATGTCAAAACCTGTTGTGTGACAGAGCAACCAGTTTTGAAGGCAGTGGACAACTGACTCAATTTCCATTGTGTACCACAACCACTCTAGCAGCATGGTAGCTGACTACCGTCAGGATGCAAAAATACCCATCAGACGTTGGCGCTGTGCCACACTGGCCAACTATGCATGGAGTATTGACATTCTGCCATATCCAAGTTGGGCACAGATAATATTTATGTAAAGGAATGTTAACCAGAGTTAAGAAAGTTTCTACAAGGGCACAGAATGAAAATATGGCATAATTATGCTCTTTTACTTTAGCCATCAGTCTCTGTATCATGAAATAATTTCCATTACACAAGAACGAAGAAAGAAAATTTAGTGTTCAGACTCTGTAACTAAGTTTACACCAATTCATTTTGCATTAGTTGAATATAGCATTAATGATCCAAGGAATAGCACAGTGTAGTGAGTTTTGTCACAGGGGATGACAAAAGTATGAATCAGGAAATATGACAGGAGAACTCTCATACTCACAAGTTTGAAGTTCACCATTGTAGACATGCAGGCTGGAAATATGGCTGCCACGGCTACTGCTGATGACGGTTAGGTCAGCACCAGTGTCTTTCTCTATCCTTTTGATATAACTGCCCTGTGTGAAGTAGAGAAAGTCTCCGTGCACTAGGATCCAGTTGATGGAATCATAGTTGTTTAAAACTGTCTCCTGCACTGATCCATCAAGTTTAATCCGTCGAACACTGGGCAAGGTGTTGGGAATGGGGCGAGGGGGAAAGGAGGGGTGGGTGGGTAACAAAGGCGTAGAGAAAGGGTTTATGAATGATATGCTAGAGTTAGGATTGCATGGCTTTACCACAGAGGATAGACACACAAAGGGAAGAATATGCCCTGTCACTGGAAACTCATATCTTTTTCTTCTCAACCAGTTCTCCCCTTCCTGGAGTACAATAGTTCACAACTGTGTCTATGTCTGTTTTTTTATGGGGAAACCTTGTACCCTTAGACTAGTGGACTCAGTAGAATTGGGAGCCTAAGGGGGGGTCTACATCATGCCCGATAAATTTCTAGTTCCCAAACAAGAAGGACCACTGCACTGACTAATCAAGTAAATGCATTAAACAAACTATGTAGAGAAACTGACTATGTGCATATGTGGCAGAGCCTAAGTTTTGTGAGAGTACTTATGCCTTTTTTAAATAGGAGTAGCGAGCTCCCCCCCCTTCTTGCTCATGGTGTTCCCTTGTATTTTTTTCTGTTGGGGTATAGCCCTGGCTCCCCCCTCCCCTATATAACTTGGTCCCATGCTATGGCTACATTTGGTGTGAATAGCAGAACAGAGAAAGGACAACGTTGTTACTCCTCCTAGTTAGGGTTCTGTTTGCTTTGACTCGATGATGAGTTTCTTTTTGGCAATCTTCTTCCGATAGTTACATGTAGTTTGTGGAATTCTGTTGAAAGACTTTCTCTGAAAGACTTGAAATTATTTATTGCTGTGAACTTTTGCGGTAGTTTGGGAGCCTTGGAAAGCCGCTTTTGGATTCAAGTTTATGTTTTCATTTACAAATTATTTTGTTTTTAAGGGTATTTCATATCTTTTGTTTTTGACTTTACTCTTTTTGTCACATGTGTAGTATTTGCCAGAGTACAATTTTGCATGTATAACGTCTTAATACCTGGTTAAATGTTTTGCAGTGTTCTTTATATTACATTGAATAATCTTTATATTTTTGCTTTACAGACCGTTATCAATCAATTTTTAAACAGTGTTGGTTTTAAGTTATTCAGCCTTTTTTCTTTTTGAGGTTTTAGTTCTCGTAAGGTTTCAATCATTTGGTGTTTAAGTCATTTTCAATGTTTTTGTCCTTTTTTTGGGTAGTCAAATATAGGCGTCAGAGTACATGTACACCAAGCTTACTAGGTTTAGTCTTCCGTGTTTCTGCCATGGTTTCATCGTTTCGCCATGCGGTACTAGCCTTGTCTCAAGGTGTCCATGCAGATTCACAGACTGAATTCCCCACATGTGCAATAGTCATAAGTGTAAGTATGAACTTGTTTACTCCTTAATTTCATTGCTAGTACGGAGCGCATGTGAACAGCCAATATGTGTACGTACAATGTACCATACCGCGCCACTACTGTGCTGGCTGCCGCTGCACAAATGGGGCTCATGCACGCCATAGCACTTGCAAGGCACAGCGTATGGGTGCGACGCAGACGAGCTAATCATGTGGTGGAGTGGTGCAATTTAGCATGTTTCCAGCGTAGTTCGTTCATTAAAAGCAAGCATTTGAAAAGGGTTTGGTAGGCATTTATGTTTTTGGTACTTAGCAGACAGTTTTCTTTACTTTTTAAGCCATTCTTAGAGGGAAATTTTGCAAGTTCCCTTTCAAGCAGTGGATTCCGTTTCAAAGTGTTGATTCCACGAATTATGTCCATTTCCGTGATCGCTGAAAATCATTGGCTCTAATTCAGCCATACAAAGAATGTGAAATAAAATTCACCAGTGTACTCACCTGCTAAAAAGCGATGTGTAGTACAGCCAGCCATCTGTGAAGTCTATTGTCACCTCTGGACTGTGGCTTATGATAAACGCTAACCTCTCCTTGGGACCCCCTCCAGTGGAAGACCAATAGACAATGTTGAGAAACCAGCTATGTGTGCTTGTGAAATACATGACCCTGACAGTGATATAAAAGGCCTACTGTTTAAATAACAGGACAAACAGGGTATGAACAAACATGAAGTTCCTTTAAGTCCCTGTCCCTGAGAAAAAGATGACACCCAAGCAGGTTTTGAGTTGGCAGACCCTTTAAGTACCAGTCACATAGCTAGGATTTTACTGGGGGGGGGGGCAACGGGGGCCTAAACGACCAAAAATATGGATAAAAAGTAAGTGATCTACAAGGAAAAATTCCGACTGCAAAAAGAATCCATTTGAAGTGCAGCTGTGCGTTATGTGGTGGGATGAATAATTCATTGATGGATTGATACAAGTTGCCATGTAAAGGTCCCGCTATCCCCCACATCACAGTGCTCAGATGTTTAACAGTCAAGTTACAGAGGAACACCAGTTTTAGCAGTCACTTACAGAATAAACACTGGGCTACATCAAACTCTCCTTATGTATCTCCCTCATTTTATGCATGCGTTTGTTTACTGGACTTATGCGGTAAGTAGTAAATACTTTCATTATGTTTTCATTACGAGGAACATATAAGTATTGGTTATAATGACTTTATTTAAAAGAGGAAATATCACGAACTGCTCAAAATAGGACAGTGGCTAACATTGTTCATATGGCGGTACCAACATGCGTGTAGAAAACATAATTTAATTTTTTTTCTGGGTGTCCAATCTAACCTACACTACAACTGTGGTTACAAAAGAACGTGTTGAAAAGCACAAATGTTCCGCTATGGTGACTGCACCCAGAATGCACACATTTGTTTACATTGCCTGGAGTGTGGACATTCCTTTGTTTTTGTGTAGTTTGGAATCCTCAATGTTCATTGTTCTTGCACTGTGAACACCATCTTTGGATTTGTTTGTTTGTTTGTTTGTTTGTTTGATGATATTTTCTGTGGTTGTTTCTATTCCTTGTGGTGTGAATAACTCTAACCAGGAAATACCTTTAGACCTGTTTTCCAGACAGCAGTAAAATTACATGGACCTTGCTTCATCTACACCAGATTTGCACACCCTGCATTATGTGGACCTCTTTTGTTTAGGGTCCACACCATTCTGCCACAAACTGATGCCCAAGTCCTGCTTTAGTAAACTGCTTGACAACTGTGAAATGACCAGTTGACTTTCAGGAATTAATGCAGAGGTAAGGGGGTTATGCATGCGCATTTGGCGCTCCTAACTGTAGTTTCCAGATTTGCTGTTAAAAGCAAACACACACACAGATTTTTGACACATGATTCTGAGGAAACTACTTGTTGGTATTTAACTCAAATCACCCATACACAGACTTGTCAAATAGTACAACTTTTTCACTTAAAAGTCATACTTACTAAAGAAAAATTCAGAGATACAATCTCTGTTCCATCCAGCCATAATTTTACCAACACTGTCTGAAATTTCCCTCCTCCCCCAGACATGAGGGAAGAGTCTATTACCGAATACTTACCTGTAGCACCACTACCTATGCATATTTCCTTGGAGGGCACAACACATCTACTAAGACTTCAGAATAGAAGCTACCCACTGTGCCATGCAACATGTCCGCAATCTTATCTTCTTTTCTTGAGAGCAAAGGCAGGAGCCTGCATCCAGTCTCCCTATGGAGGGACACTCCAGGCTCTAGAAGTAGAGTATTGTAGCAAAAGTGCAACTTCGACTGGCTAGGAGACTAGTCAAATTTAGGGGAGTCTCTCAGTGACCAATATCAAAGGGAGGAGTGCATGCAGACATGTGTAGGGATGAAATGTGATTGGCTGAATGTTGTCCAGCATTGCTGCATGCATGATGAAGTGTGCGCACGGATGTCAGTTGCTCAGTCGTGTCATCGCTAAATGGCAGTAGAGTTGTTCAGTCTGTGTGTTGTGTTCATTGAAAAGCCAAGGTAAAAGCATGCATTTTTGTTGAGTGCACGTTTTGTGTACAGTTTACTTAGAGTAACTGCATGCTGTGTGTATCGTTTACTAGATAACTGCTAGGTTGTTACTGGCAGGTTGTGTTGTAGTGTGTAATGCTTGAGGGGCTGAGACCACAAGGATGGTGCTGTGGTCAGTGTACATTCGTCGCAGTAGCATTCTCTATAGGTGCAGGGAATAAGTTTAATTAAGTGAGTTGTTCTTTGTTCGGGGCAGAGAATAAGCACAGTAAGCCACACTCTGAGTAGGTGGTTAGTTCTTTTGTAGGAGTCAGCTGGTAAACCACTCACATAGTTTAGAGTAAGTGGTTTGTTCCTCAATGGAGCAAGGCACAGAACAAATTGCACATGTAGTAAAGCTTCATGTGTAGGGTCAGCCAAGTGTGGATGGGCATGCCGAGGGTTGAGGGCAGTATTGGTGTTTACTGCTCATGAGTTTAATGGTGAACAGGAACTGACGTAGCTTTCTTCTGGCTGTGTCCCATGTGGTTGACGAGAGCAGCTGTAGTAAACCACACATGCGCTCAAATGAACTCCACTGCCAGTCGTAAATTGTTATTGTGAGTATTGAAATCAGTCATACTGCAACATAGTCAACCACACAGCAAGTAGTCAGCCATACAGTGAGGTAGTCAGCCTTGCAAGTGAGCAGGTCAGCCATACAGCACCTTCAATCAAATAAAGGTTTACCCAATACATTTCACATTCCATTGCCATTCCATTGTCTTGATGATATATTGAGTCCAAACAATCAGGTGTCCCGCTGTGTTATTTTGAGACTAATTTAGCAAATTTAGGCAATCAATTCCTTTGTCGGTATATTTCCATCAAAGCGAGCCTGCATCCCTTAGCCTGGAGACTGCTTTGTTAGTCTCTGGACCTAGGAAGGGATTGGGTTCAGGAGAGTTTGCCGCGTATTTGTTAGTAGACCCTTCCCACACGTGTGTGTGTGTGGGTGAGTTTGTACACACATTCAAATCGTGGACCTCTAACAATAGGGGACAATAGGGTCCACGGTTGCCGAAGAGTCCACAGTTGGGAAACGTGTACAAAACATATGGGAGGCCTCCCGAAAAAGTTAAAGTATGAACAGAAGAGGAACAATAGGGAGTCCACGATTGAAGGCGTTTACACACTTGTGGGTGTGTGCGGGGAGGAGGGAGGGGTTATGGAGCTCATCTTACCGGCAGTGCCACTACATGTACCTATGCAAAGCACCACTGAAACCAGGAGGTGGGTGTCAGGTGCTACTGTGGGCTTACCACAACCTTGTACTTTGTCTAGTGAGGATGCGGAGGGCTGGCCTGTGTGAAGCTCATGGAGGTACATCTCTTACCGGTGGCAACACTGTTCTTCCAGAATGGCCCTCAAATTGGAGGGACGTCCCAAAGGTAGCAGGATGTGAGTGTGTTGGAGGATGTCAAACACACTGCTTGTAAAGTGTCAGTGAGTGGAACCCCCTTGCAGTATAGGCCCACAAGGTTGCTACTGCTCTTACATTTTGTGCTCTAACTTTTACAAGTCACCTTCTGATGAACATGGCCAGTTCTGATTGACAGACAGGATGGATGCAGTGTGCGATTGTTTCTTGTAAAACTGGGAAACAACAGGAACAGATATGATAAGACTAATCACATCTCTCCTGATTAGTGTGGTCCTGTTGAGGTACCACTTCTGGGCTTCAACTGGGCATTATTTCTTATTACCTTTTAGTAGTGTCTGGGACAAAGATATTGGGAACAGTGATGGAGTCAGCTGGGGCCAATTTCATAGAGCTGTTTAAGCACAGAATTTGATTAAGCATGAAAAAAACTTGCTTAACCACTTCCTGTCGGGGACTCCGGAATCGGAGACGTATGGTTTATATGCGTGGCCGGGGTCTCCGAACTCAGAAAAAGGAAACAGGGCCCTGTAACAAAAAACCGTACTCCGGACAAAAGACCAGGCTGCTGGGCATTAACGACGTTTTTCACTCTCAAAAGTGGTGATAATCCAGCGTTATTTAGAAACCGTATACCAGGGTTTGGGGTATTTAGAGCAAGCGGATTACCACCGGGGACAAAAGCTCTCCACCACCGCAGCGATGAGCCACACAGCACCGCTGCATGCTAATCTGGCCCCTGTTGAAAAGAGGTCGGCAGTGCACTGAGCCAGGTTCGTGAACAAAAGACAGCTGTATAACACCGCACAATCTGGGCTCTGTTTACAAGGCTGCAGGCCTGGCTGAAATACTAAGGCATCAATGAAGGTCACCTGTCAACTTAGAATAGTGCCTAAAGATTACTTCATGCAGCTATGAACGACCGTTAAATGAAATAATGAATTTTTGAAGAATTTTGAAAACGGAAAAAAATGAAAGTCATGCCGGCCCATCATCATCAACATTGAAAAATGCCCCGGCATGAAGTGGTTAATAAACAAAGGTTACTAGCTCAAACTCTACGTGACTGCCATGCTAACCAAAAGACAGGTAAATACAATCCAAAATAATATACATTACAAGAAGGTTTGGCTGGTAACCCCGATTTGTCAAGCAAAGGTTTTTTCATGCTTAACCACTACCAGCCGGGGACTCCGGGATCGGAGCCGTATGGTTTATATGTGTGGCCGGGGTCTCCGAACTCGGACAAAGGAAACAAGGGCCCTGTAACCAAAAGACCGTACTCCTCACAAAAGACCAGGCTGCTGGGCATGACCGGCATTTTTCGCTCTCAAAAGTGGTGATAATCCAGCGTTATTTAGAAACCGTATACCAGGGTTTGGGGTATTTAGAGCAAGCGGATTACCACCGGGGACAAAAGCTCTCCACCACCGCAGCGATGAGCCACACAGCACCGCTGCATGCTAATCTGGCCCCTATTGAAAAGAGGTCAGCAGTGCACTGAGCCAGGTTCGTGAACAAAAGACAGCTGTATAACACCGCACAATCTGGGCTCTGTTTACAAGGCTGCAGGCCTGGCTGAAATATTCGGGCGTCAATGAAGGTCACCTGTCAACTTAGAGTAGTGCCTGAAGATTACTCCCTGCGGCTATAAACGACTGTTAAATGGAATGATGAATTGTTGAAGGATTTTGAAAACGGAAAAAATGATAGTCATGCTGGCCCAGCATCATCAACATTGAAAAATGCCCCGGTCCGAAGTGGTTAAACAAATTTTTGCTTAAGCAGCACTATGAAATTGGCCACAGGTTGGTTCTTTGTAAGGAATCAGGTGTAAAAGAACCAACCTGAACCCAACGAATATTATAGGAGCTTATGAGTGGGAGGTTTCACGATAAACACTCTGCAGAGGATGTGATGATTTATGACTGCATGCTGCAAATGGGCCACCTTAATCTTCAACAATACCCAGCACATCAGGTTAAGATTCTCGAAGCTAAGTGAACCATGTTTGGCTCTGGTTGGAATAGAATATGCGGATGATGTGGAAGGAAAGATTGGGGTCTCAGGGCTTGCAGTGATCTCCATCTTCAGGCTCTTCATTTTCATTGGAGTCAGAAAATTGTGTAAATGGATAATACAAAAATGGGGCTAGGGCAAGCCAGGAGGGTGACTGAAGGCTCAAGGCAAGTAGTGTTGGTCTGGACGAATCCAGCCAAGGTCAACTTCTGCCAATGGGGCAGCACTGGGAGCGAGTTGTAGCATGGCAAGGCACTGGTGTTGGTGGATGGGGCAATACCGGGGGCAAGTTGGCATATGCCTGGGACATGCCTATCTCGCAGGGCGTGATGGTGTGCACTAAGGTGAACTTTCCGACTGCCTGCTGCTGACATGGCCGAGAGAGCAGCCGAGAATGCCTGAGAAGCAAGGAAGAAATTGGCAATGGACATCCAACCTGACTCGTTTGTGGCATTTGCCTCAGGCACCGAGGGGCTGCAGCTTTTCTTGCAGGGAGACTTCCCTTTCTCGGCCCATTGACAGCACTGCTCTTCCAACGCAGGTTCAGACAATGGCCAAGCTGCAGTAGTTCCCGAACAATGAAAAAGTTCCAAAGTTATTGATAAAATCAGGGCAACGGAGGGCTGCTGTGATTCTCCCACCAGCCAGGCATGGAACTTGGTCTTTGACAAAACACAAGGAAATTCCAATCTTTACAAGACTTTCTGCAGTGTTTTTCAATTTTCAATGGCATCAATGTGAAGTGGAAAACAAGGAAAAGTTCCATGCCTGCATCAGCAGGCCAAAAACAGGTGGGCCGGTGAGGGTAGGGTAAAGTTATGAAGCAGAGCTAGCCCGGGGGTCTTTGTCTGCTGGGGACAAGTGGGCTGCCTCCATTCAACCAGTCACACTCTTTATCAAATTGATGAAAAATAAAAAACACAAGTGGATCAAAGATGGCGAAGATAAACCTGGGAAAATGACAAACGGAATTTTTTATGATCACCATACGGCAACGAGAGAAAGGGAGAAGATAAGCTGGCGGGTGTGCTGCAGGGCAGAGTAGGTAGCCTATCGTGTGAACTCTTAGCACTCTCTGGGAAAATATGCATAGGGAAAGGTTGTATGGGTAAGACAAAAGCTGCTGACCTCCGACACCTAAACTGGACAGCTCACCTTAGGCATGGATTGATAATGAGTTGCAATGGTTGACGGACATGCGTGACCAGTTGCAGGTCATTCCCATCAAGATCTGTGGAGTAGATTGCATTGCGGTAGTACGAGGCAAAGTAGAGGCGATTGTGAATCCAATCCAGAGCGATGTGTACAGAGGATCCTGAAAATAGAATTAAGCACAAATGGGCATTGCAAAAAGTATTACAGTCTTGCAACTTGTGAAGTTCGGTGAAAATTCAAAACACTCTATTGATTTTACAGCATTGTTGAATAAATGTAACTTCATTGGCTGAGAGTAGTCACAGTGATTTTTTTCTTTTCCACCACAAAGAACAATAATGATGTCTTACTTTGCACACGCGAACCAATCAGTACAAACAGAGCCGTGTGTAGGTGGAATGAAGTTTCCCAAAATTTTTCGGGGAAGTTGAGCAAAGGGACTGAACTGTGTTCAGGATCCAGATCCTGTGTGTGTGACCGCCCTCTATCGGTGGATACTACACCGCCATTGTATGTGTGAAGGCTGGGAACGTGCCTACAACATGACTACAATTCTAGGAAGTGGATGACAAGTTTCCCATCACCATGGTGTCAATGCCGTCATCATCCTCAACATCAATGAGATAATTATCCTTACTACCATATGGATCATATGCATAGTCATTTTCACTAGAAAAAATCAAGACATTTATCACTACATATGCAGAAAAATATAAAAATTACAGAAAAAATTTGGAAACAAGCCTGCGCATACATGTATATGGCTGATATGACACTACATGAAGCAGTGGTTTGGTTACCACTGCACAGACTGGCTCATTCTTTGCACTGTATCGATAGTCTTTGCCAGACAAGAGTGCATGAACATTGTTCATAGAATGTAAACCCATGCAATTCTCTTGAAAAGCACACCACTCCACTTTGAATGATTTTTGTACGGTTACCTAAAAAAAAAAGCTCTCAAAATTATTCTGACCAAAAACACCACCTTTATGAACAACAATATCATACCATTTTTTTTATTAAATCATGTATGTAAGGTAGACGACACCTTTGGTAAAATCACAAAAATGGGACCACTGTATAACCTCAAATATCTTACTTAAAAGAAAGTAAATGACAGCCTCAGTCAAATCTATCTCTGCTCAATTAAAGCAATTGATATTTTGTTCTCTTCTTTTCGTGATGGTCAACTGACCATAGTCCAACAGTTTGTTTTATTTTGCACACCACATGCCTTGTGAGGCACCAGTTGTCTTATTGGTAGTGTGTATTGTGGGAATCTCCGTGAATAAACGGGTAATACTGCAGTTAAAAACAAACTGGGAGAAATTCACTAAATGCACTGTAAACTAAACTTACAGGAAAGTACCGTGTGTAAAGTATAAGGTAGAAAAATGCTTGGATTAGTTTGAAGTTAAATTTATTTAAGGAAAGGACATGAGCATTGCGAACTCAAAATCACCCGAAAACATAATGGTATGGTCCAAACATGGTGGCTGTTTCTGAGCCGCATACCGAGAGGATTTTTGTCAACAGAAAGTAAGGTTTCCACATGTTAAAATCACCTATGTCTTAAGATATACTTTCCTCTTTTCCTATAATTATTAGTTAGCCAACTAAGAATGCAGTTTTTAGACTTTAATGTGCATATTGTAATGCAAAAGAGGATGCTAGCATGGCGATTAAGGCCGCATCCACAACAAAAGGCATAGTAAGTGTGCCCTGCCAGTCGTGCGCTAATTGGATGGACGGGGCTGGTCACTGCTCCACGTACGCAGCAGGTACTGTGCAAGCAGGGGGCTGCTGTGAGGCTATAAAAGCATGAAGAGGGAGACAAATATAACAGACTCAAAATGAGAAGTCTTGCACAGGCTCAAAATTTCCTTCTGGAAGGACCAGTCAATCCCTGTTTATTCTCCTCCTTTCCGTCATCCTCCTTCCACCCACTCTCCTGACCATTTTCCCCCGCGCCTCTCCTAGTCCCAATCTTATACATTGTAAAACATTGAATCCACTAATGCCGGGTAGATGTAACTAAAAATAGCATGCTGGCACCATAGACTCGGCCCCAGCCGCTGGTATTATACAATTCCATATCACTACATCCTCCCATACTTAGCCGATCTTCACCCGGAGATCGATATTATAAATGAATTGTCGCAACATGGCATGAAAATCTCGGCATTTTCACATAAACATGCAAATCTGGATAAAACCCTTATAATGAAAGTTGTTAACACTAATTTCGATATAACTTTTTCAACTGCGGAAAGCTAACGTATTTACCTATTTCCAAAGATGTGCGTGGAAGTAAGCGATCACCCGGCGTAGTGTTCTTTGATACTGTCGGTGGCCAATTTCATTCAGATGAACCCCGTCTAGATTGTATCTTGGGTTCTTCAGGCCTCTATGCGACCCTTGCCACCAACGATCCTCCACAAATGATCTTGCCTCAACAAGGCCATTGAATTCGCTTGCCCGCCCATCGAAAACCTCCACACTCACCTGTTCTCGAAACATCCCTCTAGTTCTTGGAACAGGAAGAAAAACAACAGCTTCGGGAATTATCCCCTCATCTGTGATACGTTGCACAAATTTACAAAGTTTATCATAAACTTCAGAAGGGGAAGCATCTTGCGCACACAAGTCATTAGTTCCCAAGTCAACGATTAAAATTCTTGGTGTTAGCTTCCTTAGCTTTCTAATATAAATTCTCCTTTTTGCTTCAATCCGTGCCAAAGATAGGCCTCCTTCCCCATAACAACTGACTGACACAGATTCCTTACCAAACTTGAATTTAAGTTCAAACTCTTTTGTGCCTCCCAGGCGCTTAACAAAACTGTGCCCAAAAAGAACATAGGACATCTTGCCAACAATGCTTAAAGAATCAGTTTAAGTTACACAACAATCATAAAACTCTAGGCTACTATATAGTTAAGAGCAAAAGCAACATTCAAAACAAACTGAGACAAAGTCAGATTCTCGCTCAGGGAACTGGATTGCCCAAGCCTCCCCCAAAAGAGAACCTGGTGACACGATCAGCACGACGGAGTTCTTTCAACGCTATTCTCCTGGAAAATAATCACAAAAGGGCACTTTGGTACATATCTCCAACCTACGGTCAATGGTCCAGAGCACGATGAGCCTGATTCACCCCGGAGAAAACTGGATACCCCAAGCCTTTCCTGCCGGAAGTTCCTCAATCTCGCAGTAAATTCTCAGACCTTTGGCCAACTGACATTATCATTTTAAAACAGACCGTGGCAAGTGATAAGGGTTCGAATGCACGCCCCTTGTGGATCGCTCTGACCTCCTGCGAGGCACTGTCCCCCTGTTACGTTCGGTGGGTGGCTCCCATACTTGATCCACACTTACGCCTTCTTTTACGTTGGAATTAACAGGGCTATGTTCACTCGCGCGTGCACTGGAGGGAGGCAGAAGATCGTCACCAGAGTCAGTTTCTTCCGAACTCTCCGAGGTTGACCCTGCCGATGGGTGCATTTTCAGAAGTTTCCTATTTACAGTGCGCTCATTTCCCCCTTGAGAAGGACGGATCTTTAACATGTCCCCTTCTTTATTTACTTCGGTTACAATGTATGTCTCTTCATGATACGCATTTTCAAGTTTATGTCTACCCTTGAATGCGCCTCTTTTCAAGAGTACTCTGGCACCTGGTTTTATCTGTTTGCAATGCTTTATTTTTGAGTCAAAGCGGGCCTTGTTGCGCTCTGCCGACTTTTTGGTCATTTTCTTCACCATTTCCCCAGCCTTATCAATCAACTTCGCATGAGCTTCTACGAAGTCTTGCTCCCCTGCTGAATCTGTGCGGCCAAGAATTTGGTCGAAGGGTATCAGAGGTTCCCGTCCAAACATAAGCGTATACGGGGCTACACCCGTGGTAGAATGTGGGGTGGCATTATAGACGTAGACCAAGTGGGAAAGGAACTCCGGCCACTTGTGTCGCGTCCGCTGATCAACAGATTTGACAAGACCGAACAGCGTGCGATTAAATCTTTCAGCTTGGGCATTACCCTCAGGATGATAAGGGGTGGTATGTGATTTCTTTATTCCGTACAACGCGCATAGTTCTCGAATGACCTTTCCTTCAAAATTTCTACCTGGGTCGCTGTGCAATTGGCTTGGGATCCCGAATTTGGTAAACCAGTGGTCTCGGAGGGCGCGCACAACTGTTAAGGTGAGCTGATTCTTTCATGGGACTGCCTGGGCAAATTTGGTGTACACATCTGTCATCACCAACACATCTTCATATCCCCCACTTCCCCGATCAAACTTTACAAAATCAACCGCTAAAACTTCCAAGGGCCTAAAAGCAAGGAGATGCCTCATTGGCACTCTAGGCTGGGGCTGCGCCTCCTTGGCCACGGTACTGTTGCTGTCATGCGCGGCCAATATACACGCCTTCTCAAAAGTGCACCACTACGTGCAATACCCTGGTGACCCCATTTGTCATGACAGCCGTCCAGTGCGTGATACCGAAGGACCTTTGGTAGCAAGACTTGGAGTATCTCACATGGAGTGGATCATTCACCCTTCTATGAAGAACGCCGCTACGGAGCACAATTCGTGGCCATTGCCATAACCACAATCTTACTTCCCGCGGGAGCCTCGGTCCACCCTTCACTTCCCCCGGGACTAGACCATTCTCCCAATATTCCCAAACAACCTTAAGTTCTGGATCTGCGCGCTGTAGTGCGGCAAGCTGTTCTGGAGACCAAGAGGGAAATAGCCCTGGAGGTCCCAAGCCAAAGGAAGATTCCTCACTATGCGCTTGCTTAGCTGTGGCCAATCCTACCCTTGCGCGCAATGGAATTGCACTGGTTGGGACTGTGTGCTGAATGATACTTTTCACTTCCGAACTGCTATGACCAGGGTACCTACTCAATGCATCTGCACATCGATTGCTTTGGCCTGATCTAAACTTAACCCCAAAACTGAAAGAGGCTAACTGTGCTACCCACCTCATCTCACAAGCACCTAGTATTGCCGTCTGCAGGTGCGCTAACGGATTATCATCCGTGAGTACAGTGAAGGGAACGCCTAGCAAGTAATCGCGGAATTTATCCACCACTGCCCATTTAATGGCTAAAAGCTCCAATTTAAAGGAGCTGTAGTCTGGATAATTTACCTCAGCACCCCGCAACCCGCGGCTCGCGTACGCTATCGGATGCCTGCAACCATCCTCACCGACTTGCGTCAAGCATGCCCCCAAACCCTTCAGTGAAGCGTCGGTTTCAACGACAAATGGTACCGTGAAATCAGGATAGGCCAGAACAGGGGCTTGCGTTAGTGCTTCCTTCAGTTTCTCGAAAGCTGCTTGAGCTTCCGGATTCCAAACAAACGCTGTTACCTCATGTGATTTCTTCCCCTTACCTCGGTTAACCGGCGGCAAAATGGCATGAACAAACCAACGATAATATCCCGCGAGGCCCATGAATGAACGCAGCTGCTCAGCTGTCTTCGGTTCAGGCCATTCTACAATCCGTTTTATCTTCTCACTATCCACCGCGACTCCCCTTGCACTGACCATGTGACCGAGATAGTTTACTTCGCTCTTAAAGAGCCGGCACTTACTCCCCTTGACCTTTAGCCCATACTCAGCCAGCCACGCAAAAACATGATCTAGCCGCGACACATGCTCCTCCAGTGTTGATGAAAAGACCAGGATGTCATCCAGGTACACAAGCAGTTCAGTGAGATTAAGATCCCCCAAACATTGTTCCATCACTCTTTGGAATGTACTAGGTGCATTTGCCAGTCCGAATGGCATTCGCAAAAACTTGAATAAGCCAAAAGGCACTCTGAATGCCGTTTTTCCTATAGAATTGGCTTCCATGTGTAACTGATGGTATCCATGTGCTAGGTCAAGGGAAGAGAAGTACCGAGCCCCACGAAAGGCTTCCAGGGACTCCTCAATCCGCGGCAAAGGGAATGATCGCGCACGGTGCGTGCGTTGAGTTTTCGGTAATCAACGCACATGCGGAGTGAACCGTCTCTTTTCCGAACTGGTACGATTGGGCTTGCGTAAGGGCTAGCACTCATTCGAATAATCCCTTGGTCAAGATACTTTTGAACCAAGTTGCGAACCTCATTCATGTGCTGTGGGGGTATCTGCCGATACGGCTGGCTGATAGGGGTCTCATCAGTCGTGTGTATTTTGTGAACCAGCTTATCACAGGAGCCAACATCAAATGGGTGTTTTGAAAAGACAAAATCATGCTTGCGTATAACCCCAACGATCCTATCCTGATCCTCCTTTTCGAATCTGGATAGTCCCAGCTCCAGCCCAGGGGGCAGTGTGTACTGCGTCCCGTCATGGAACGTGTAAACCTCCGAAACCGGAGGTTTGATCTTTTCCTCACTCGGAGCTCTGCTATTGACGCCTGGGTCTCCCCCACTATCCTCTCCAATCGTGACATGGTTCACTGTTAAATGAAAAAGATCAGGTTCTTCACCGGTTTCCAGAGTCACTCTGGGAACCACTTCAGCGATAGTAGCCAATTTGGTGTGAGGCGGGATTTTAATTGCATGCATCCCAGCATTCGCCACAAGGACATTAATGGCATTACTACTTATATCCTGAAGTGTATCTATTACTCTACATGTCCTACCCAACCCAACAGTATTCTCATACGTGCCCTGAACAACCACAGAATTACCCTTCATGTAAGCCGACGAACGTACGTAGCAAGTAACACCACGGACTTCACCTGGCAAAACCATGACAGCATAACGACCCGTACGAGCCGTTATTGGCTTGTTACCTTGCTGTCCCGATTTATTGTTGGGTTTTGGCTCCTTCGACACACGATACCATTTCATGGTCGCACTTAACGCGCGTGCGTCACTGTGCTTGGGGTCAATGGCCAAATCTGTCAAACGTTCTAGATTATTACAGTCTAACACAACTGGACAACCACACCAGCTGCTTACCTCACCCTCATGAGAACTCTTAACAATCAGAAAATGTGCGTCAATCTTGAGATTTTGAATACCCGTGGGTAACAGCACGTAGCCTTCCACTGGAATGTTAGCATTCCCTGCCCCCGATACACGGATATGGCAACCAATTGGCTTAACTTTTTGTATTTTATCTGACAACTGTTTCTCATAGAAGGAAGAACTAATCATCGAAACCTCAGCACCAGTGTCCAACAAATATGACGTTTGCACACCTGCTAGATTTACAGTTGCTTTGGGAGTCTGTCCCACCAGCCAACTCAGAGCATCGTCAGCTGAAACATCTATTAGCTCTTCCTTCGTACGTACTGGTTCTATGGGTGAGGCCAAAATATCTTCCCTCTCCTCCACCTGGCCTACAGTGGAGGAGGTTGAGAGTTTACCACTTTGGCACTCCCTTGCCCAGCTGCAGGTGGATTTGTTTGAGAATTGTTCGCTTTCGGTGCCCCGGAGGCCTGTTGGTCGGCACTGTGCTTCCAGCAATCAGCCCTAACATGCCCAAGGCGCTTACAGTAGAAGCACCGTAATTGCGAACGACCCTGAGCCCTAGCTTCAGACTTGGCGACTGGGCTTTCCCGTGCGATTAACCGTTGCAGAAGATCAGCAATTTGGCCTTGTTGTTTGCTTAACTGTTCCAATTGCAACGCTATACCTTCTGGCAAACCCTGCCCATCCACATTTGATTGGGCACTATTAATGCTGGTGTCCACTAGATCACAGGTTTCCGTATATTCGGTCGGATCAAAACCCTCATCACGAGCCACTGCCGTAACTGTGTTTGCCGCAGAGCGCTTTGGTTTAGAAACCTTTTCGATATCTCGAAAGAACTCCCGCGCTGCATCTCTCATTTCATTGAATGTCTGCTCTGGCTTTTCCAATTCAAGCCGCCTCAATTCCAACCTTACAGATTGAACACGAACCCCCGCGACAAACTGCCTTATAAGAACTCTGTCTCGCAAAGCAACCAGCGCTCCCCTTTCAGCCTCAGTGGCAACCTCTAAAATCCGGTCATGAATTCTTATGAGTGCCCTCGAAAAATCCATCAAAGACTCATCTTCTTGCTGATTCCTTTCATACAGGGTCTTTTGCAAACCATGCACAGTTTCAACCTCCCCGAAATGCTGCCGCAACAGTTTTTTTAGTGCGGCCAAATTGGAACGAACACTTTCCGGGTGACATTTGACCTCTTCGCGAGCAGACCCAGTAAGGTGGTTAAACACAACCTGTGCCTGCTCGTCACTAGGAATCTTGCACTGTTTGATATATACGTCGGCTTCTTCAAGCCATTCCCTAACTGTATGGTCACCCAACTTGCCAGGTTTTCCATGAAACTTTGAGAGTTTCATGGGACACTCCCCTCCTTTAGACTGGCCTGTTTTCAATGCATCGGTGAGGCCTTTCACAAGTTGTGAAATCAAATCTGTCTCAGATTCAGAGGTCGCCATTTGAGGGCCACAAAAAGCTCACGACTTACAACATAAGCAAAAAAATTCAATACAATAATATCGACATTCACTCTAAAGTAACAACCGAGAAGACAGGCTACTTTCAATCAATAATTTTTAACACATCTTCTAATGTTTTCATAAAAGTCAATGCCTTCTTGTCAAAATAAAAGGTCGATAAAACGTCCAGAGCGAATATTGAATATAGGGGCCTAGGATTCACTCTCACCAGGTGGTGCTTGTCCCCTCAGCCACTCAAGCCACGACGACAGCCTCCTCGTACTTCCCCGTTGATCTGGCTGTCAGTTGCACAGTCAATTCGGCCAAGCCGTGGTCCTCTCACTCCTGGCGACAGCCTGCTCTCCACTACAATCCCCAGCCGATCCAGTTTCCTCTATTTTCGTACGCTTTAATGGTCCAGTTAGCCACGACGACAGGTTCATTCCTTGCCCTTTCCTCCAGATATAGCTGACTGTCACTGTCCGAACTCAGTTCCGAGTAACTCCTGGCGCTCGTAGGAGTTTTCTCACAGCTTGGAGAACGGGAATTCAAAAGCTAACACCGCTACGAGCATGCGGTTCACACCAATTTCAGTCCACTCTAGGTTCTGCCTTGTAGGAGTCTTAACCAGTAGTTCAAATGGTTCTGTACAGTCACTCACAGCCTTGCTCACCGTTGTTGTCTATCGCTGTACCGCTCACAAATCAACAAGTTAACAAAGTTTCCTCACTCACAGGTTTGACTATTAACTCTCTTCTGTCCTTCCAGTAACCCCATCCGTGTTACCTTAAAACAGACTCAAAATGAGAAGTCTTGCACAGGCTCAAAATTTCCTTCTGGAAGGACCAGTCAGTCCCTGTTTATTCTCCTCCTTTCCGTCATCCTCCTTCCACCCACTCTCCTGACCATTTTCCCCCGCGCCTTTCCTAGTCCCAATCTTATACATTGTAAAACATTGAATCCACTAATGCCGGGTAGATGTAACTAAAAATAGCACGCTGGCACCATAGACTCGGCCCCAGCCGCTGGTATTATACAATTCCATATCACTACACAAACCTTGCCCGCTAGGTTCTGAGCACTGGACCAGACTACTGGTTCACGGTAAACACTACTCTCTGTTTTTGGGGGCGGTAGGGGTCACGGTGGGTTGCGTGGAGACGTTAGGATCCTCTGAGGGTCCTAACATATGGCAGATGGAAGATAACCCTCCTTTGGTCGAAGTAGGGGCTATCTGCCATAACTCTTGCAGCATTAGTAGCGAGGGGCAGCGTCCCCGGCAAATGTCTCGTTGCAGCCCGAGCAGACCCCTACTGCCTGTTTGCTTGGTTGTGGTGCTCGTGCATTGCTGTCTTTACAATAAACATGGTGTCTTAGCATTTTGCTCTCCTGCACGCTTGGGCAGGAGTGGACTTGGGGGTTGGAAGGGCTCTTACGTGGTGTGTGCGGTGTGGGAGAAGTAAAGCTATGTTGCCCGAACCCACTTAGTATTAGCTGAGTGGGGCGACATCCCTAGATTGGTTTTGGCCCTGGATATAGTTTATGCCCCCTTAGAGATTGTGCATTGTGGGGGGAATACGTTACATATATTTTTGTCCTTGCCCACAAGCTACGATTGACAAAGTGCCCTCTGTTAGTTGCTGTCGACCTGTTCCCTCATTTGAGGTGGTTTTTATTGTTAGGCCAGTAAAGTCGATGTTAAATTTGTCTCATTTAAAGGAGCGCCCTCTATCGTTATGTTTTCCAAATAAGCCAGGCAAGCAGGTTTGCCCATGGTCAGATGTTTGTTGGAATAAACCAATCCCTGATGTTCCAGTGTATAGTGAAAGGGTGTCCTAGACTGTTTATTTATGTAAGTTTGAGTTCCGCCTAAACCACTAAGCCAATCAGATAACAGCAAGCCATCCAACAAAATCCGAAGGATCTACTCTTCAAATGGGACGGTATACTTCCATCCCAATGGACTCGTCCCTAACCGCTCAGGGATTTGCTGGTACGTGCTGTCCGCGCAGCGCTCTGAGAAAGAGGGCGCCCTCACCCGAATCTCGCTCCACCTCCAAGGGGCATGGTGTCACAATATATTGTATGTCACG
>NW_028257698.1:0-66231 GCF_054643075.1 Acanthaster planci | reverse complement strand
CCCTTTTTGAGGGGGGCTGAACTCGAGCAGTCGAGAGCATTTTCGGATTTACGCAAAAAAATCATGCACTTCCACACAAACTCGCGCCTTTCTTTTCAAGATATTTCCGAAACTAAAGCACATATGGATATGAAACTTGCATGCATTGAAAGAGTAGCATGTTTGCTTTCAAATGACACCACGATTGGCACATGTTATAAAATTTTTGATTTTTCAGAATCGGTATATGGAGTCTTCTTTGAGCGGGGCTGGACTCGAGCAGTGGAGAGCATTGTCAGATTTACGCAAAAAAATCATGCACTTCCACACAAACTCGCGCCTTTCTTTTCAAGATATTTCCGAAACCAAAGCACATATGGATATGAAACTTGCATGAATGAAAAGAGTAACCTGTTCCCTTTAAAATGACACCACGATTGGCACATCTTATAAAATTTTTGATTTTTCAGAATCGCATATGCGAAGCATTCTTTGAGCGGGGCTGAACTAGAGCAGTGGAGATAATGTCAGATTTACGCAAAAAATGAAAAAGTTGCACGCAAAGTCGCGCTTTCTTTGGGAGAAACATCCAAAACTAAACCACATATGGATTTGAAATTTGAATTTATCGGAAGACGAGCGTGTTCCCTTCAAAGTAACACCACGATTGGCACATCTTATAAAATTTTTGATTTTTCAGAATCGGTATATGCGAAGCCCTTTTTGAGCGGGGCTGAACTCGAGCAGTCGAGAGCATTTTCAGATTTATGCAAAAAAATGATGCACTTCCACAAAAACTCGCGGCTTTCTTTGCAAG
Source organism: Acanthaster planci (assembly GCF_054643075.1). Classification (NCBI taxonomy): domain Eukaryota; kingdom Metazoa; phylum Echinodermata; class Asteroidea; order Valvatida; family Acanthasteridae; genus Acanthaster; species Acanthaster planci. The sequence continues at coordinate 65,435 of NW_028257698.1, read as the reverse complement.
ATATTTCCGAAACTAAACTACATATGGATATGAAACTTGCATGAATGAAAAGAGTAACCTGTTCCCTTCAAAATGACACCATAATTGGCACATCTTATAAAATTTTTAATTTTTCAGAATCGTATATATGGAGCCTTCTTTGAGCGGGGCTGGACTCGAGCAGTGGAGAGCATTGTCAGATTCACGCAAAAAAATCATGCACTTCCACACAAACTTGCGCCTTTCTTTGCAAGATATTTCCGAAACTAAAGCACATATGGATATGAAACTTGCATGCATTGAAAGAGTAGCATGTTCGCTTTCAAATGACACCACGATTGGCACATCTTATAAAATTTTTGATTTTTCAGAATCGGTATATGGAGCCTTCTTTGAGCGGGGCTGAACTCGAGCAGTGGAGAGCATTGTCAGATTTACGCAAAAAAATCATGCACTTCCACACAAACTCGCGGCTTTCTTTGCAAGATATTTCCCAAACTAAAGCACATATGGATATGAAACTTGCATGAATGAAAAGAGTAACCTGTTCCCTTTAAAATGACACCACGATTGGCAAATCTTATAAAATTTTTGATTTTTCAGAATCGCATATGCGAAGCGGTATTTGAGCAGGGCTGAACTCGGGAGTGAGGAGCATGTCGGATTTACGCAAAAAAATCATGCACTTCCACAAAAACTTGCGCCTTTCTTTGCAAGATATTTCCGAAACTAAAGCACATATGGATACAAAACTTGAAAATCGAAAGAGTAGCATGTTTGCTTTCAAATAACATCACGATTGGCACATCTTATAAAATTTTTGATTTTTCAGAATCGGTATATGGAGCCTTCTTTGAGCGGGGCTGAACTCGAGCAGTGGAGAGCATTGTCAGATTTACGCAAAAAAATCATGCACTTCCACACAAACTCGCGCCTTTCTTTTCAAGATATTTCCGAAACTAAAGCACATATGGATATGAAACTTGCATGCATTGAAAGAGTAGCATGTTCGCTTTCAAATGACACCACGATTGGCACATCTTATAAAATTTTTGATTTTTCAGAATCGGTATATGCGAAGCCCTTTTTGAGCGGGGCTGAACTCGAGCAGTCGAGAGCATTTTCAGATTTACGCAAAAAAATCATGCACTTCCACACAAACTCGCGCCTTTCTTTTCAAGATATTTCCGAAACTAAAGCACATATGGATATGAAACTTGCATGCATTGAAAGAGTAGCATGTTTGCTTTCAAATGACACCACGATTGGCACATGTTATAAAATTTTTGATTTTTCAGAATCGGTATATGGAGTCTTCTTTGAGCGGGGCTGGACTCGAGCAGTGGAGAGCATTGTCAGATTTACGCAAAAAAATCATGCACTTCCACACAAACTCGCGCCTTTCTTTTCAAGATATTTCCGAAACCAAAGCACATATGGATATGAAACTTGCATGAATGAAAAGAGTAACCTGTTCCCTTTAAAATGACACCACGATTGGCACATCTTATAAATTTTTTGATTTTTCAGAATCGCATATGCGAAGCATTCTTTGAGCGGGGCTGAACTAGAGCAGTGGAGATAATGTCAGATTTACGCAAAAAATGAAAAAGTTGCACGCAAAGTCGCGTTTTCTTTGGGAGAAACATCCAAAACTAAACCAAATAGGGATTTGAAATTTGAATTTATCGGAAGACGAGCATGTTTCTTTCAAAGTAACACCACGATTGGCACATCTTATAAAATTTGTAATTTTTCAGAATCGTATATATGGAGCCTTCTTTGAGCGGGGCTGAACTCGAGCAGTCGAGAGCATTTTCAGATTTATGCAAAAAAATCATGCACTTCCACAAAAACTCGCGGCTTTCTTTGCAAGATATTTCCGAAACTAAAGCACATATGGATATGAAACTTGCATGAATCAAAAGAGTAACCTGTTCCCTTTAAAATGACACCACGATTGGCACATCTTATAAAATTTTTGATTTTTCAGAATCTGTATATGCGAAGCCCTTTTTGAGCGGGGCTGAACTCGAGCAGTCGAGAGCATTTTCAGATTTATGCAAAAAAATGATGCACTTCCACAAAAACTCGCGCCTTTCTTTGCAAGATATTTCCGAAACTAAACTACATATGGATATGAAACTTGCATGAATGAAAAGAGTAACCTGTTCCCTTCAAAATGACACCATAATTGGCACATCTTATAAAATTTTTAATTTTTCAGAATCGTATATATGGAGCCTTCTTTGAGCGGGGCTGGACTCGAGCAATGGAGAGCATTGTCAGATTCACGCAAAAAAATCATGCACTTCCACACAAACTTGCGCCTTTCTTTGCAAGATATTTCCGAAACTAAAGCACATATGGATATGAAACTTGCATGCATTGAAAGAGTAGCATGTTCGCTTTCAAATGACACCACGATTGGCACATCTTATAAAATTTTTGATTTTTCAGAATCGGTATATGGAGCCTTCTTTGAGCGGGGCTGAACTCGAGCAGTGGAGAGCATTGTCAGATTTACGCAAAAAAATCATGCACTTCCACACAAACTCGCGGCTTTCTTTGCAAGATATTTCCGAAACTAAAGCACATATGGATATGAAACTTGCATGAATGAAAAGAGTAACCTGTTCCCTTTAAAATGACACCACGATTGGCAAATCTTATAAAATTTTTGATTTTTCAGAATCGCATATGCGAAGCGGTATTTGAGCAGGGCTGAACTCGGGAGTGAGGAGCATGTCGGATTTACGCAAAAAAATCATGCACTTCCACAAAAACTTGCGCCTTTCTTTGCAAGATATTTCCGAAACTAAAGCACATATGGATACAAAACTTGAAAATCGAAAGAGTAGCATGTTTGCTTTCAAATGACACCACGATTGGCACATCTTATAAAATTTTTGATTTTTCAGAATCGGTATATGGAGCCTTCTTTGAGCGGGGCTGAACTCGAGCAGTGGAGAGCATTGTCAGATTTACGCAAAAAAATCATGCACTTCCACACAAACTCGCGCCTTTCTTTGCAAGATATTTCCGAAACTAAAGCACATATGGATATGAAACTTGCATGCATTGAAAGAGTAGCATGTTTGCTTTCAAATGACACCACGATTGGCACATCTTATAAAATTTTTGATTTTTCAGAATCGGTATATGCGAAGCCCTTTTTGAGCGGGGCTGAACTCGAGCAGTGGAGAGCATTTTCAGATTTATGCAAAAAAAATCATGCACTTCCACACAAACTCGCGCCTTTCTTTGCAAGATATTTCCGAAACTAAAGCACATATGGATATGAAACTTGCATGCATTGAAAGAGTAGCATGTTGGCTTTCAAATGACACCACGATTGGCACATCTTATAAAATTTTTAATTTTTCAGAATCGGTATATGCAAAGCTATTTTTGAGCGGGGCTGAACTCGAGCAGTGGAGAGCATTGTCAGATTTATGCAAAAAAATCATGCACTTCCACACAAACTCGCACCTTTCTTTGGAAGATATTTCCCAAACTAAAGCACATATGGATTTGAAACTTGCATGAATCAAAAGAGTAGCATGTTCCCTATAAAGTAAAACCACGATTGGCACATCTTATAAAATTTTTGATTTTTCAGAATCGCATATGCGAAGCATTCTTTGAGCAGGGCTGAACTCGGGAGTGAGGAGCATGTCGGATTTACGCAAAAAAATCATGAACTTCCACACAAACTCGCAGCTTTCTTTGCAAGATATTTCCCAAACTAAAGCACATATGGATATGAAACTTGCATGAATCAAAAGAGTAACCTGTTCCCTTTAAAATGACACCACGATTGGCACATGTTATAAAATTTTTGATTTTTCAGAATCGGTATATGCGAAGCCCTTTTTGAGCGGGGCTGAACTCGAGCAGTCGAGAGCATTTTCAGATTTATGCAAAAAAATCATGCACTTCCACACAAACTCGCGCCTTTCTTTTCAAGATATTTCCGAAACTAAAGCACATATGGATACAAAACTTGAAAATCGAAAGAGTAGCATGTTTGCTTTCAAATGACACCACGATTGGCACATCTTATAAAATTTTTAATTTTTCAGAATCGTATATTTTATTTTATCGCTATGGGATAAAATGCATTATTCACCACAACGCACGTCGTTTAGTCATTGAAACAGTCCTGGTCATCTGGCTTATACCATGGTGAACAAGGCACTACTGTCTCACCCATCACTGTCTTGCACTAGCTGGCTTAATGGGATCAGCAAAGTGGCTGCATGGCCTTACATCAATCAACAGAGGCCTCAGAGGGTTCAGAGAATGTGGTACTTCTTCCGGGCTCAGACACCTAAACTGTCTCGAGGGGAATAATTGGTGAAGCCAGAAGGCCACAAGGAAATAACGGTTGAACCACAGCAAGTTTGGCACTAAAATGGGCCACTTCGGCTTAGATTTTCAAGGCGGCAACACACAAATTAAACTCTGCTGGTTTGAATGCTGCTTTTGAACAACGGTTGTTCTCTATCGCCGTGCTGTTTCAGCCAAGGGGGGATTCCCTTGTTCTGTGTCTGACATTTCCTTTACACATGGAAGAGGCAACCCATATGGATTGCTGAAGTTACTACTTGAAATTACAGGCGTCGGCTTGCGGATTGGTTTACTGGGACTGCGTGCGAGAGGTTTGCGACATTTCCTTGGCGCGGACAAGCTGCTGAGGTTGCCAGCACCTTTCCCCAGCTGGGTTGCCGAGCACCAGTCACGGCGTAGTATGCCCCGACAGCAGCAGCCACGGAAACGCCGGGCCCAACGGTCGCCTACACCGTATGCCCCGCGTCCCCGCGGCCGGCCCCGCAAGTCCTCGGCTGCTGAGTCCAGGTCTGCGCCTCAGAGTGCCAGTGCCTTCACCACTACGGTCGAAACGGATCCGGCCAACCCATCAGTCGGCAGATCGATGGCGGAGGATACCGGTTCAGCGACGTCCCCCACCCCAGTGACGAGCGGACAGGCCGGGAGTCGCAGCGCAGGTTCCGCCGGAAGCGGATTGCCCGGAACTTTCACCTCTTCAGGTGGTGAGTTCAGTTCAGTTGCATTAGGACTGCAACCTGACGCAACGACACACCAGGACAATGCTGGGGATTCCCCGGCTGTAGGGCTTGCTCTAAACACGGCTTTAGGCCCAGGCCAGCCTCAGATCGAAACCGATAACGTGGCAATTACTCAGGCCCAGGCTCATCAGATCTCAAGTACAGGCTTAAGCAACTCCCCTTTTCCAACTTGGGCGATGGCCAAAAATTCTCTTAATTCTCCAGTAGCCCTGCCCGCTATTCCTAACGATTTCGGAAACACTAGACCTGTCCCACTGCTCGCCATGGGAGAATGGGCTCCCCTTGATATTCACGTTCCGCAGTCAGCCAAAGAGAAGATTTGGAACGGAAAATATGTGGATATGGCGTTACTATATCGTGACAACGCTCTTAAAGCGCTGGGGGCCGCTTCCGAGCTGACCTTAGCTGTCGAACAAGGCCGTGTAGTTTTTAAGCCAGCGACGACGCACCCGCGTAAAATCGAGTCCGTTGACAAATGGCTCAGTGCCTTTCATGTGCCTTTCATGTGTTTATGGCAATTTACGCAGTGCGTCACCCCAGCCGCATATTCGATGTATTGAAGTATACTGAAATTATCCGCACTGTGGATTTGAAATTTGAATTTATCGGAAGACGAGCGTGTTCCCTTCAAAGTAACACCACGATTGGCACATCTTATAAAATTTTTAATTTTTCAGAATCGTATATATGGAGCCTTCTTTGAGCGGGGCTGGACTCGAGCAGTGGAGAGCATTGTCAGATTTACGCAAAAAAATCATGCACTTCCACAAAAACTTGCGCCTTTCTTGCAAGATATTTCCGAAACTAAAGCACATATGGATGTGAAACTTGCATGAATCGAAAGAGTAGCATGTTACCTTTCAAATAACACCACGATTGGCACATCTTATCAAATTTTTGATTTTTCAGAATCGCATATGCGAAGCATTCTTTGAGCGGGGCTGAACTAGAGCAGTGGAGATAATGTCAGATTTACGCAAAAAATGAAACAGTTGCACGCAAAGTCGCGCTTTCTTTGGGAGAAACATCCAAAACTAAACCACATATGGATTTGAAATTTGAATTTATCGGAAGACGAGCGTGTTCCCTTCAAAGTAACACCACGATTGGCACATCTTATAAAATTTTTGATTTTTCAGAATCGGTATATGCGAAGCCCTTTTTGAGCGGGGCTGAACTCGAGCAGTCGAGAGCATTTTCAGATTTACGCAAAAAAATCATGCACTTCCACACAAACTCGCGCCTTTCTTTTCAAGATATTTCCGAAACTAAAGCACATATGGATATGACACTTGCATAAATCGAAAGAGTAGCATGTTTGCTTTCAAATAACACCACGATTGGCACATCTTATAAAATTTTTGATTTTTCAGAATCGGTATATGCGAAGCCCTTTTTGAGCGGGGCTGAACTCGAGCAGTGGAGAGCATTGTTAGATTTACGCAAAAAAATCATGCACTTCCACACAAACTCGCGCCTTTCTTTTCAAGATATTTCCGAAACTTAAGCACATATGGATATGAAACTTGCATAAATCGAAAGAGTAGCATGTCTGCTTTCAAATAACACCACGATTGGCACATCTTATAAAATTTTTGATTTTTCAGAATCGGTATATGCGAAGCCCTTTTTGAGCGGGGCTGAACTCGAGCAGTCGAGAGCATTTTCAGATTTATGCAAAAAAATCATGCACTTCCACACAAACTCGCGCCTTTCTTTGCAAGATATTTCCCAAACTAAAGCACATATGGATCTGAAACTTGAAGGAATCAAAAGAGTAGCATGTTCCCTATAAAGCGAAACCACGATTGGCACATCTTATAAAATTTTTGATTTTTTCAGAATCGCATATGCGAAGCATTCTTTGAGCGGGGCTGAACTAGAGCAGTGGAGATAATGTCAGATTTACGCAAAAAATGAAAAAGTTGCACGCAAAGTCGCGTTTTCTTTGGGAGAAACATCCAAAACTAAACCACATATGGATTTGAAATTTGAATTTATCGGAAGACGAGCGTGTGCCCTTCAAAGTAACACCACGATTGGCACATCTTATAAAATTTTTGATTTTTCAGAATCGGTATATGGAGCCCTCTTTGAGCGGGGCTGAACTCGAGCAGTGGAGAGCATTGTCAGATTTACGCAAAAAAATCATGCACTTCCACAAAAACTCGCGCCTTTCTTTGGAAGATATTTCCGAAACTAAAGCACATATGGATTTGAAACTTGCATGAATCAAAAGAGTAGCATGTTCCCTATAAAGTGACACCACGATTGGCACATCTTATAAAAGTTTTGATTTTTCAGAATCGCATATGCAAAGCATTGTTTTAGCGGGACTGAACTCGAGCAGTGGAGAGCATTGTCGGATTTACGCAAAAAAATCATGCACTTCCACACAAACTCGCGCCTTTCTTTGCAAGATATTTCCAAAAGTAAAGCACATATGGATCTGAAACTTGAATGAATCAAAAGAGTAGCATGTTCCCTATAAAGTAAAACCACGATTGGCACATGTTATAAAATTTTTGATTTTTCAGAATGGCATATGCGAAGCCCTTTTTGAGCGGGGCTGAACTCGAGCAGTGGAGAGCATTGTTAGATTTACGCAAAAAAATCATGCACTTCCACACAAACTCGCGCCTTTCTTTTCAAGATATTTCCGAAACTAAAGCACATATGGATATGAAACTTGCATAAATCGAAAGAGTAGCATGTTTGCTTTCAAATAACACCACGATTGGCACATCTTATAAAATTTTTGATTTTTCAGAATCGGTATATGCGAAGCCCTTTTTGAGCGGGGCTGAACTCGAGCAGTCGAGAGCATTTTCAGATTTATGCAAAAAAATCATGCACTTCCACACAAACTCGCGCCTTTCTTTGCAAGATATTTCCGAAACTAAAGCACATATGGATATGAAACTTGCATAAATCAAAAGAGTAGCATGTTCCCTATAAAGCGAAACCACGATTGGCACATCTTATAAAATTTTTGATTTTTTCAGAATCGCATATGCGAAGCATTCTTTGAGCGGGGCTGAACTAGAGCAGTGGAGATAATGTCAGATTTACGCAAAAAATGAAAAAGTTGCACGCAAAGTCGCGTTTTCTTTGGGAGAAACATCCAAAACTAAACCACATATGGATTTGAAATTTGAATTTATCGGAAGACGAGCGTGTTCCCTTCAAAGTAACACCACGATTGGCACATCTTATAAAATTTTTGATTTTTCAGAATCGGTATATGCGAAGCCCTTTTTGAGCGGGGCTGAACTCGAGCAGTCGAGAGCATTTTCAGATTTACGCAAAAAAATCATGCACTTCCACACAAACTCGCGCCTTTCTTTTCAAGATATTTCCGAAACTAAAGCACATATGGATATGACACTTGCATAAATCGAAAGAGTAGCATGTTTGCTTTCAAATAACACCACGATTGGCACATCTTATAAAATTTTTGATTTTTCAGAATCGGTATATGCGAAGCCCTTTTTGAGCGGGGCTGAACTCGAGCAGTGGAGAGCATTGTTAGATTTACGCAAAAAAATCATGCACTTCCACACAAACTCGCGCCTTTCTTTTCAAGATATTTCCGAAACTTAAGCACATATGGATATGAAACTTGCATAAATCTAAAGAGTAGCATGTCTGCTTTCAAATAACACCACGATTGGCACATCTTATAAAATTTTTTGATTTTTCAGAATCGGTATATGCGAAGCCCTTTTTGAGCGGGGCTGAACTCGAGCAGTCGAGAGCATTTTCAGATTTATGCAAAAAAATCATGCACTTCCACACAAACTCGCGCCTTTCTTTGCAAGATATTTCCCAAACTAAAGCACATATGGATCTGAAACTTGAATGAATCAAAAGAGTAGCATGTTCCCTATAAAGTAAAACCACGATTGGCACATCTTATAAAATTTTTGATTTTTCAGAATCGCATATGCGAAGCATTCTTTGAGCGGGGCTGAACTAGAGCAGTGGAGATAATGTCAGATTTACGCAAAAAATGAAAAAGTTGCACGCAAAGTCGCGTTTTCTTTGGGAGAAACATCCAAAACTAAACCACATATGGATTTGAAATTTGAATTTATCGGAAGACGAGCGTGTTCCCTTCAAAGTAACACCACGATTGGCACATCTTATAAAATTTTTGATTTTTCAGAATCGGTATATGCGAAGCCCTTTTTGAGCGGGGCTGAACTCGAGCAGTCGAGAGCATTTTCAGATTTATGCTAAAAAAATCATGCACTTCCACAAAAACTCGCGCCTTTCTTTGGAAGATATTTCCGAAACTAAAGCACATATGGATTTGAAACTTGCATGAATCAAAAGAGTAGCATGTTCCCTATAAAGTGACACCACGATTGGCACATCTTATAAAATTTTTGATTTTTCAGAATCGCATATGCGAAGCATTCTTTGAGCGGGGCTGAACTCGGGAGTGAGGAGCATGTCGGATTTACGCAAAAAAATCATGCACTTCCACACAAACTCGCGCCTTTCTTTGCAAGATATTTCCCAAACTAAAGCACATATGGATCTGAAACTTGAATGAATCAAAAGAGTAGCATGTTCCCTATAAAGTAAAACCACGATTGGCACATGTTATAAAATTTTTGATTTTTCAGAATGGCATATGCGAAGCCCTTTTTGAGCGGGGCTGAACTCGAGCAGTGGAGAGCATTGTTAGATTTACGCAAAAAAATCATGCACTTCCATACAAACTCGCGCCTTTCTTTTAAAGATATTTCCGAAACTAAAGCACATATGGATATGAAACTTGCATAAATCGAAAGAGTAGCATGTTTGCTTTCAAATAACACCACGATTGGCACATCTTATAAAATTTTTGATTTTTCAGAATCGGTATATGCGAAGCCCTTTTTGAGCGGGGCTGAACTCGAGCAGTCGAGAGCATTTTCAGATTTATGCAAAAAAATCATGCACTTCCACACAAACTCGCGCCTTTCTTTGCAAGATATTTCCGAAACTAAAGCACATATGGATCTGAAACTTGAATGAATCAAAAGAGTAGCATGTTCCCTATAAAGTGAAACCACGATTGGCACATCTTATAAAATTTTTGATTTTTCAGAATCGCATATGCGAAGCATTCTTTGAGCGGGGCTGAACTAGAGCAGTGGAGATAATGTCAGATTTACGCAAAAAATGAAAAAGTTGCACGCAAAGTCGCGTTTTCTTTGGGAGAAACATTCAAAACTAAACCACATATGGATTTGAAATTTGAATTTATCGGAAGACGAGCGTTTTTCCTTCAAAGTAACACCACGATTGGCACATCTTATAAAATTTTTGATTTTTCAGAATCGGTATATGCGAAGCCCTTTTTGAGCGGGGCTGAACTCGAGCAGTCGAGAGCATTTTCAGATTTATGCAAAAAAATCATGCACTTCCACAAAAACTCGCGGCTTTCTTTGCAAGATATTTCCGAAACTAAAGCACATATGGATATGAAACTTGCATGAATCGAAAGAGTAATCTGTTCCCTTTCAAATGACACCTCGATTGGCACATCTTATAAAATTTTTGATTTTTCAGAATCGGTATATGGAGCCTTCTTTGAGCGGGGCTGAACTGGAGCAGTGGAGAGCATTGTCAGATTTACGCAAAAAAATAATGCACTTCCACACAAACTCGCGGCTTTCTTTGCAAGATATTTCCGAAACTAAAGCACATATGGATATGAAACTTGCATGAATGAAAAGAGTAACCTGTTCCCTTTAAAATGACACCACGATTGGCACATCTTATAAAATTTTTGATTTTTCAGAATCGCATATGCGAAGCGGTCTTTGAGCAGGGCTGAACTCGGGAGTGAGGAGCATGTCGGATTTACGCAAAAAAATCATGCACTTCCACAAAAACTCGCGCCTTTCTTTGCAAGATATTTCCGAAACTAAAGCACATATGGATACAAAACTTGAAAATCGAAAGAGTAGCATGTTTGCTTTCAAATAACACCACGATTGGCACATCTTATAAAATTTTTGATTTTTCAGAATCGCATATGCGAAGCATTCTTTGGGCGGGGCTGAACTTAAGCAGTGGAGATAATGTCAGATTTACGTTAAAAATGAACAGTTGCACGGAAAGTTGCGCTTTCTTTGGGAGAAACATCCAAAACTTAAACCACATATGGATTTGAAATTTGAATTTATCGGAAGACGAGCGTGTTCCCTCCAAAGTAACACCACGATTGGCACATCTTATAAAATTTTTGATTTTTCAGAATCGCATATGCGAAGCGGTCTTTGAGCGGGGTTGAACTCCGAAGTGAGGAGCATGTGGGATTTACGCAAAAATATCATGCACTTCCACAAAAACTCGCGCCTTTTTTTGCAAGATATTTCCGAAACTAAAGCACATATGGATATGAAACTTGCATAAATCAAAAGAGTAGCATGTTCCCTATAAAGCGAAACCACGATTGGCACATCTTATAAAATTTTTGATTTTTTCAGAATCGCATATGCGAAGCATTCTTTGAGCGGGGCTGAACTAGAGCAGTGGAGATAATGTCAGATTTACGCAAAAAATGAAAAAGTTGCACGCAAAGTCGCGTTTTCTTTGGGAGAAACATCCAAAACTAAACCACATATGGATTTGAAATTTGAATTTATCGGAAGACGAACGTGTTTCCTTCAAAGTAACACCACGATTGGCACATCTTATAAAATTTTTGATTTTTCAGAATCGGTATATGCGAAGCCCTTTTTGAGCGGGGCTGAACTCGAGCAGTCGAGAGCATTTTCAGATTTATGCAAAAAAATCATGCACTTCCACAAAAACTCTCGGCTTTCTTTGCAAGATATTTCCGAAACTAAAGCACATATGGATATGAAACTTGCATGAATCGAAAGAGTAATCTGTTCCCTTTCAAATGACACCTCGATTGGCACATCTTATAAAATTTTTGATTTTTCAGAATCGGTATATGGAGCCTTCTTTGAGCGGGGCTGAACTGGAGCAGTGGAGAGCATTGTCAGATTTACGCAAAAAAATAATGCACTTCCACACAAACTCGCGGCTTTCTTTGCAAGATATTTCCGAAACTAAAGCACATATGGATATGAAACTTGCATGAATGAAAAGAGTAACCTGTTCCCTTTAAAATGACACCACGATCGGCACATCTTATAAAATTTTTGATTTTTCAGAATCGCATATGCGAAGCGGTCTTTGAGCAGGGCTGAACTCGGGAGTGAGGAGCATGTCGGATTTACGCAAAAAAATCATGCACTTCCACAAAAACTTGCGCCTTTCTTTGCAAGATATTTCCGAAACTAAAGCACATATGGATACAAAACTTGAAAATCGAAAGAGTAGCATGTTTGCTTTCAAATAACACCACGATTGGCACATCTTATAAAATTTTTGATTTTTCAGAATCGCATATGCGAAGCATTCTTTGGGCGGGGCTGAACTTAAGCAGTGGAGATAATGTCAGATTTACGTTAAAAATGAACAGTTGCACGGAAAGTTGCGCTTTCTTTGGGAGAAACATCCAAAACTTAAACCACATATGGATTTGAAATTTGAATTTATCGGAAGACGAGCGTGTTCCCTCCAAAGTAACACCACGATTGGCACATCTTATAAAATTTTTGATTTTTCAGAATCGCATATGCGAAGCGGTCTTTGAGCGGGGTTGAACTCCGAAGTGAGGAGCATGTGGGATTTACGCAAAAATATCATGCACTTCCACAAAAACTCGCGCCTTTTTTTGCAAGATATTTCCGAAACTAAAGCACATATGGATATGAAACTTGCATAAATCAAAAGAGTAGCATGTTCCCTATAAAGCGAAACCACGATTGGCACATCTTATAAAATTTTTGATTTTTTCAGAATCGCATATGCGAAGCATTCTTTGAGCGGGGCTGAACTAGAGCAGTGGAGATAATGTCAGATTTACGCAAAAAATGAAAAAGTTGCACGCAAAGTCGCGTTTTCTTTGGGAGAAACATCCAAAACTAAACCACATATGGATTTGAAATTTGAATTTATCGGAAGACGAACGTGTTTCCTTCAAAGTAACACCACGATTGGCACATCTTATAAAATTTTTGATTTTTCAGAATCGGTATATGCGAAGCCCTTTTTGAGCGGGGCTGAACTCGAGCAGTGGAGAGCATTGTCAGATTTACGCAAAAAAATCATGCACTTCCACACAAACTCGCGCCTTTCTTTGGAAGATATTTCCGAAACTAAAGCACATATGGATTTGAAACTTGCATGAATCAAAAGAGTAGCATGTTCCCTATAAAGTGACACCACGATTGGCACATCTTATAAAATTTTTGATTTTTCAGAATCGCATGTATGGAGCCGTCTTTGAGCGGGGCTGAACTCGGGGGTGAGGAGCATGTCGGATTTATGCAAAAAAATTATGCACTTCCACACAAACTCGCGCCTTTCTTTGCAAGATATTTCCGAAACTTAAGCACATATGGATATGAAACTTCAATGAATCAAAAGACTAGCATGTTCCCTTTAAAGCAACACCACGATTGGCACATGTTATAAAATTTTTGATTTTTCAGAATCGGTATATGGAGCCTTCTTTGAGCGGGGCTGAACTAGAGCAGTGGAGAGCATTGTCAGATTCACGCAAAAAAATCATGCACTTCCACACAAACTCGCGCCTTTCTTTGCAAGATATTTCCGAAACTAAAGCACATATGGATCTGAAACTTGAATGAATCAAAAGAGTAGCATGTTTGCTTTCAAATAACACCACGATTGGCACATCTTATAAAATTTTTGATTTTTCAGAATCGGTATATGCGAAGCCCTTTTTGAGCGGGGCTGAACTCGAGCAGTCGAGAGCATTTTCAGATTTATGCAAAAAAATCATGCACTTCCACACAAACTCGCGCCTTTCTTTGCAAGATATTTCCGAAACTAAAGCACATATGGATCTGAAACTTGAATGAATCAAAAGAGTAGCATGTTCCCTATAAAGTGAAACCACGATTGGCACATCTTATAAAATTTTTGATTTTTCAGAATCGCATATGCGAAGCATTCTTTGAGCGGGGCTGAACTCGGGAGTGAGGAGCATGTCGGATTTACGCAAAAAAATCATGCACTTCCACACAAACTCGCGCCTTTCTTTGCAAGATATTTCCCAAACTAAAGCACATATGGATCTGAAACTTGAATGAATCAAAAGAGTAGCATGTTCCCTATAAAGTAAAACCACGATTGGCACATGTTATAAAATTTTTGATTTTTCAGAATGGCATATGCGAAGCCCTTTTTGAGCGGGGCTGAACTCGAGCAGTGGAGAGCATTGTCAGATTTACGCAAAAAAATCATGCACTTCCAAACAAACTCGCGCCTTTCTTTTCAAGATATTTCCGAAACTAAAGCACATATGGATATGAAACTTGCATAAATCGAAAGAGTAGCATGTTTGCTTTCAAATAACACCACGATTGGCACATCTTATAAAATTTTTGATTTTTCAGAATCGGTATATGCGAAGCCCTTTTTGAGCGGGGCTGAACTCGAGCAGTCGAGAGCATTGTCAGATTTATGTAAAAAAAATCATGCACTTCCACACAAACTCGCGCCTTTCTTTGCAAGATATTTCCCAAACTAAAGCACATATGGATTTGAAACTTGCATGAATCAAAAGAGTAGCATGTTCCCTATAAAGTGACACCACGATTGGCACATCTTATAAAATTTTTGATTTTTCAGAATCGCATATGCGAAGCATTCTTTGAGCGGGGCTGAACTAGAGCAGTGGAGATAATGTCAGATTTACGCAAAAAATGAAAAAGTTGCACGCAAAGTCGCGTTTTCTTTGGGAGAAACATCCAAAACTAAACCACATATGGATTTGAAATTTGAATTTATCGGAAGACGAGCGTGTTTCCTTCAAAGTAACACCACGATTGGCACATCTTATAAAATTTTTGATTTTTCAGAATCGGTATATGCGAAGCCCTTTTTGAGCGGGGCTGAACTCGAGCAGTCGAGAGCATTTTCAGATTTATGCAAAAAAATCATGCACTTCCACAAAAACTCGCGGCTTTCTTTGCAAGATATTTCCGAAACTAAAGCACATATGGATATGAAACTTGCATGAATCAAAAGAGTAACCTGTTCCCTTTAAAATGACACCACGATTGGCACATCTTATAAAATTTTTGATTTTTCAGAATCGGTATATGGAGCCTTCTTTGAGCGGGGCTGAACTCGAGCAGTGGAGAGCATTGTCAGATTTACGCAAAAAAATCATGCACTTCCACACAAACTCGCGCCTTTCTTTGCAAGATATTTCCGAAACTAAAGCACATATGGATATGAAACTTGCATGAATGAAAAGAGTAACCTGTTCCCTTTAAAATGACACCACGATTGGCACATCTTATAAAATTTTTGATTTTTCAGAATCGCATATGCGAAGCGGTCTTTGAGCAGGGCTGAACTCGGGAGTGAGGAGCATGTCGGATTTACGCAAAAAAATCATGCACTTCCACAAAAACTCGCGCCTTTCTTTGCAAGATATTTCCGAAACTAAAGCACATATGGATACAAAACTTGAAAATCGAAAGAGTAGCATGTTTGCTTTCAAATAACACCACGATTGGCACATCTTATAAAATTTTTGATTTTTCAGAATCGCATATGCGAAGCATTCTTTGGGCGGGGCTGAACTTAAGCAGTGGAGATAATGTCAGATTTACGTTAAAAATGAACAGTTGCACGGAAAGTTGCGCTTTCTTTGGGAGAAACATCCAAAACTTAAACCACATATGGATTTGAAATTTGAATTTATCGGAAGACGAGCGTGTTCCCTCCAAAGTAACACCACGATTGGCACATCTTATAAAATTTTTGATTTTTCAGAATCGCATATGCGAAGCGGTCTTTGAGCGGGGTTGAACTCCGAAGTGAGGAGCATGTGGGATTTACGCAAAAATATCATGCACTTCCACAAAAACTCGCGCCTTTTTTTGCAAGATATTTCCGAAACTAAAGCACATATGGATATGAAACTTGCATAAATCAAAAAAGTAGCATGTTCCCTATAAAGCGAAACCACGATTGGCACATCTTATAAAATTTTTGATTTTTTCAGAATCGCATATGCGAAGCATTCTTTGAGCGGGGCTGAACTAGAGCAGTGGAGATAATGTCAGATTTACGCAAAAAATGAAAAAGTTGCACGCAAAGTCGCGTTTTCTTTGGGAGAAACATCCAAAACTAAACCACATATGGATTTGAAATTTGAATTTATCGGAAGACGAACGTGTTTCCTTCAAAGTAACACCACGATTGGCACATCTTATAAAATTTTTGATTTTTCAGAATCGGTATATGCGAAGCCCTTTTTGAGCGGGGCTGAACTCGAGCAGTGGAGAGCATTGTCAGATTTATGCAAAAAAATCATGCACTTCCACACAAACTCGCGCCTTTCTTTGGAAGATATTTCCCAAACTAAAGCACATATGGATTTGAAACTTGCATGAATCAAAAGAGTAGCATGTTCCCTATAAAGTGACACCACGATTGGCACATCTTATAAAATTTTTGATTTTTCAGAATCGCATATGCGAAGCATTCTTTGAGCGGGGCTGAACTCGGGGGTGAGGAGCATGTCGGATTTACGCAAAAATATTATGCACTTCCACACAAACTCGCGCCTTTCTTTGCAAGATATTTCCGAAACTTAAGCACATATGGATATGAAACTTCAATGAATCAAAAGACTAGCATGTTCCCTTTAAAGCAACACCACGATTGGCACATGTTATAAAATTTTTGATTTTTCAGAATCGCATATGCGAAGCATTCTTTGAGCGGGGCTGAACTCGAGCAGTGGAGAGCATTGTCAGATTTACGCAAAAAAATCATGCACTTCCACACAAACTCGCGCCTTTCTTTTCAAGATATTTCCGAAACTAAAGCACATATGGATCTGAAACTTGAATGAATCAAAAGAGTAGCATGTTTGCTTTCAAATAACACCACGATTGGCACATCTTATAAAATTTTTAATTTTTCAGAATCGGTATATGCAAAGCTATTTTTGAGCGGGGCTGAACTCGAGCAGTGGAGAGCATTGTCAGATTTATGCAAAAAAATCATGCACTTCCACACAAACTCGCACCTTTCTTTGGAAGATATTTCCCAAACTAAAGCACATATGGATTTGAAACTTGCATGAATCAAAAGAGTAGCATGTTCCCTATAAAGTGACACCACGATTGGCACATCTTATAAAAGTTTTGATTTTTCAGAATCGCATATGCAAAGCATTCTTTGAGCGGGGCTGAACTCGGGGGTGAGGAGCATGTCAGATTTACGCAAAAAAATCATGCACTTCCACACAAACTCGCGCCTTTCTTTGCAAGATATTTCCCAAACTAAAGCACATATGGATCTGAAACTTGAATGAATCAAAAGAGTAGCATGTTCCCTATAAAGTAAAACCACGATTGGCACATGTTATAAAATTTTTGATTTTTCAGAATGGCATATGCGAAGCCCTTTTTGAGCGGGGCTGAACTCGAGCAGTGGAGAGCATTGTCAGATTTACGCAAAAAAATCATGCACTTCCATACAAACTCGCGCCTTTCTTTTCAAGATATTTCCGAAACTAAAGCACATATGGATATGAAACTTGCATAAATCGAAAGAGTAGCATGTTTGCTTTCAAATAACACCACGATTGGCACATCTTATAAAATTTTTGATTTTTCAGAATCGGTATATGCGAAGCCCTTTTTGAGCGGGGCTGAACTCGAGCAGTCGAGAGCATTTTCAGATTTATGCAAAAAATTTATGCACTTCCACACAAACTCGCGCCTTTCTTTGCAAGATATTTCCGAAACTAAAGCACATATGGATTTGAAACTTGCATGAATCAAAAGAGTAGCATGTTCCCTATAAAGTGACACCACGATTGGCACATCTTATAAAAGTTTTGATTTTTCAGAATCGCATATGCAAAGCATTCTTTGAGCGGGGCTGAACTAGAGCAGTGGAGATAATGTCAGATTTACGCAAAAAATGAAACAGTTGCACGCAAAGTCGCGCTTTCTTTGGGAGAAACATCCAAAACTAAACCACATATGGATTTGAAATTTAAATTTATCGGAAGACAAGCGTCTTCCCTTCAAAGTAACACCACGATTGGCACATCTTATAAAATTTTTGATTTTTCAGAATCGGTATATGCGAAGCCCTTTTTGAGCGGGGCTGAACTCGAGCAGTCGAGAGCATTTTCAGATTTATGCAAAAAAATCATGCACTTCCACAAAAACTCGCGGCTTTCTTTGCAAGATATTTCCGAAACTAAAGCACATATGGATATGAAACTTGCATGAATCAAAAGAGTAACCTGTTCCCTTTAAAATGACACCACGATTGGCACATCTTATAAAATTTTTGATTTTTCAGAATCGGTATATGGAGCCTTCTTTGAGCGGGGCTGAACTCGAGCAGTGGAGAGCATTGTCAGATTTACGCAAAAAAATCATGCACTTCCACACAAACTCGCGCCTTTCTTTGCAAGATATTTCCGAAACTAAAGCACATATGGATATGAAACTTGCATGAATGAAAAGAGTAACCTGTTCCCTTTAAAATGACACCACGATTGGCACATCTTATAAAATTTTTGATTTTTCAGAATCGCATATGCGAAGCGGTCTTTGAGCAGGGCTGAACTCGGGGAGTGAGGAGCATGTCGGATTTTACGCAAAAAAATCATGCACTTCCACACAAACTCGCGCCTTTCTTTTCAAGATATTTCCCAAACTAAAGTACATATGGATACAAAACTTGAAAATCGAAAGAGTAGCATGTTTGCTTTCAAATAACACCACGATTGGCACATCTTATAAAATTTTTGATTTTTCAGAATCGCATATGCCAAGTGGTCTTTGAGCGGGGCTGAACTAGAGCAGTGGAGATAATGTCAGATTTACGTTAAAAATGAACAGTTGCACGCAAAGTTGCGCTTTCTTTGGGAGAAACATCCAAAACTTAAACCACATATGGATTTGAAATTTGAATTTATCGGAAGACGAGCGTGTTCCCTCCAAAGTAACACCACGATTGGCACATCTTATTTAATTTTTGATTTTTCAGAATCGCATATGCGAAGCGGTCTTTGAGCGGGGTTGAACTCCGGAGGGAGGAGCATGTGGGATTTACGCAAAAAAATCATGCACTTCCACAGAAACTAGCGCCCTTCTTTGCAAGATATTTCCGAAACTAAAGCACATATGGATATGAAACTTGCATGAATCAAAAGAGTAGCATGTTTGCTTTCAAATGACACCACCATTGGCACATCTTATAAAATTTTTGATTTTTCAGAATCGCATATGCGAAGCATTCTTTGAGCGGGGCTGAACTAGAGCAGTGGAGATAATGTCAGATGTACGTAAAAATAAAGCAGTTGAACGCAAAGTCGCGCTTTCTTTGGGAGAAACATCCAAAACTAAACCACATATGGATTTGAAATTTGAATTTATCGGAAGACGAGCGTGTTTCCTTCAAAGTAACACCACGATTGGCACATCTTATAAAATTTTTGATTTTTCAGAATCGGTATATGCGAAGCCCTTTTTGAGCGGGGCTGAACTCGAGCAGTCGAGAGCATTTTCAGATTTATGCAAAAAAATCATGCACTTCCACACAAACTCGCGCCTTTCTTTGCAAGATATTTCCGAAACTAAAGCACATATGGATATGAAACTTGCATGAATCAAAAGAGTAACCTGTTCCCTTTAAAATGACACCACGATTGGCACATCTTATAAAATTTTTAATTTCTCAGAATCGTATATATGGAGCCTTCTTTGAGCGGGGCTGGACTCGAGCAGTAAAGAGCATTGTCAGATTTACGCAAAAAAATCATGCACTTCCACAAATACTTGCGTCTTTCTTTGCAAGATATTTCCGAAACTAAAGCACATATGGATATGAAACTTGAAAGAATCAAAAGAGTAGCATGTTCCCTTTAAAGCGACACCACAATTGGCACATCTTATAAAATTTTTGATTTTTCAGAATCGCATATGCGAAGCATTCTTTGAGCGGGGCTGAACTAGAGCAGTGGAGATAATGTCAGATTTACGCAAAAAATGAAACAGTTGCACGCAAAGTCGCGCTTTCTTTGGGAGAAACATCCAAAACTAAACCATATATGGATTTAAAATTTGAATTTATCGGAAGATGAGCGTGTTCTCTTTAAAGTGACACCACGATTGGCACATCTTATAAAATTTTTAATTTTTCAGAATCGTATATATGGAGCCTTCTTTCAGCGGGGCTGGACTCGAGCAGTGGAGGACATTGTGAGATTCACGCAAAGAAATCATGCACTTCCACACAAACTCGCGCCTTTCTTTGCAAGATATTTCCGAAACTAAAGCACATATGGATACAAAACTTGCAAAAATCAAAAGAGTAGCATGTTTCCTCCAAAATTACACCACGATTTGGAACATCTTATAAAATTTTTGATTTTTCAGAATCGCATATGCGAAGCATTCTTTGGGCGGGGCTGAACTTAAGCAGTGGAGATAATGTCAGATTTACGTTAAAAATGAACAGTTGCACGGAAAGTTGCGCTTTCTTTGGGAGAAACATCCAAAACTTAAACCACATATGGATTTGAAATTTCAATTTATCGGAAGACAAGCGTGTTTCCTTGAAAGTAACACCACGATTGGCACATCTTATAAAATTTTTGATTTTTCAGAATCGCATTTGCGAAGCGGTCTTTGAGCAGGGCTGAACTCGGGAAAGAGGAGCATGTCGGATTCACGCAAAAAAATCATGCACTTCCACACAAACTCGCGCCTTTCTTTTCAAGATATTTCCGAAACTAAAGCACATATGGATATAAAAACTTGCATGCATTGAAAGAGTAGCATGTTTGCTTTCAAATGACACCACGATTGGCACATCTTATAAAATTTTTGATTTTTCAGAATGGCATATGCGAAGCCCTTTTTGAGCGGGGCTGAACTAGAGCAGTGGAGATAATGTCGGATTTACCCAAAAAATGAACAGTTGCACGCAAAGTCGCCTTTCTTTGGGAGAAACATCCAAAACTAAACCACATATGGATTTGAAATTTGAATTTATCGGAAGACGAGCGTGTTTCCTTCAAAGTAACACCACGATTGGCACATCTTATAAAATTTTTGATTTTTCAGAATCCCATATGCGAAACATTCTTTGAGCGGGGCTGAACTCGGGAGTGAGGAGCTTGTCGGATTTACGCAAAAATATCATGCACTTCCACACAAACTCGCGCCTTTTTTTGCAAGATATTTCCGAAACTAAAGCACATATGGATATGAAACTTGCATAAATCAAAAGAGTAGCATGTTTGCTTGAAAATGACACCACGATTGGCACATCTTATAAAATTTTTGATTTTTCAGAATGGTATATGCGAAGCCCTTTTTGAGCGGGGCTGAACTAGAACAGTGGAGATAATGTCAGATTTACGCAAAAAAATCATGCACTTCCACACAAACTCGCGCCTTTCTTTGCAAGATATTTCCGAAACTAAAGCACATATGGATACAAAACTTGAAAATCGAAAGAGTAGCATGTTTGCTTTCAAATAACACCACGATTGGCACATCTTATAAAATTTTTGATTTTTCAGAATCGGTATATGCGAAGCCCTTTTTGAGCGGGGCTGAACTCGAGCAGTCGAGAGCATTTTCAGATTTATGCAAAAAAATCATGCACTTCCACACAAACTCGCGCCTTTCTTTGCAAGATATTTCCCAAACTAAAGCACATATGGATCTGAAACTTGAATGAATCAAAAGAGTAGCATGTTCCCTATAAAGTAAAACCACGATTGGCATATCTTATAAATTTTTGATTTTTCAGAATCGCATATGCGAAGCATTCTTTGAGCGGGGCTGAACTAGAGCAGTGGAGATAATGTCAGATTTACGCAAAAAATGAAAAAGTTGCACGCAAAGTCGCGCTTTCTTTTGGAGAAACATCCAAAACTAAACCACATATGGATTGGAAATTTGAATTTATCGGAAGACGAGCGTGTTCCCTCCAAAGTAACACCACGATTGGCACATCTTATAAAATTTTTGATTTTTCAGAATCGCACATGCGAAGCGGTCTTTGAGCGGGGTTGAACTAGAGCAGTGGAGATAATGTCAGATTTACGCACACAATGAAAAAGTTGCACGCAAAGCTTTCTTTAAGAGAAACATCCGAAACTAAAGCACATATGGGTATGAAACTTGCATGTATCGGAAGACGAACGTGGTCCCTTTAAAATAACACCACGATTGGCACGTCTTATCAAATTTTTGATTTTTCAGAATCGAATATGCGGAGCCTTCTTTGAGTGTGGCTGAACTCAAGCAGTGGAGATAATGTCAGATTTACGCAAAAAAATCATGCTTTTCCACACAAACTTGTGCCTTTCTTTGCAAGATATTTCCGAAACTAAAGCACATATGAATAAGAAACTTACATAAATCGAAAGAGTAGCATGTTACCTTTCAAATAACACCACGATTGGCACATCTTATAAATTTTGATTTTTCAGAATCGGATATATTGGGAACCTCCTTTGAGCGGGTCTGAACGCGAGAGTGAGGAGCATGTCGGATTTACGCACAAAAATCATGCACTTCCACACAAACTCGCGCCTTTCTTTGCAAAATATTTCCGAAACTAAAGCACATATGGATATGAAACTTGCATGAATCAAAAGAGTAGCATGTTCCCTTTAAAGTGACATCACGATTGGCACGTCTTATAAAATTTTTGATTTTTCAGAATCTGATATATGGAGCCTTCTTTGAGCGGGGCTGAACTCGGGAGTGAGGAGCATGTCAGATTTACGCAAAAAAATCATGCACTTCCAAAACAAACTGGCGCCTTTCTTTGCAAGATATTTCCGAAACTAAAGCACATATGGATATGAAACTTGCATGAATCAAAAGAGTAGCATGTTCCCTTTAAAATGACACCACGATTGGGACATCTTATAAAATTTTTGATTTTTCAGAATCGGATGTATGGAGCCTTCTTTGAGCGGGGCTGGACTCGACTAGTGGAGAGCATGTCAGATTTACGTTAAAAAAATGCAGCAGTTGCAAACAAAGTAGCGCTTTCCTTGCAAGATATTTCCGAAACTAAAGCACATATGGATTTGAAACTCGCATGAATCGGAAGACGAACATGTTCCCTTAAAAGTGACACCACGATTGGCACGTCTTATCAAATTTTTGATTTTTCAGAATCGCATATATGCGGAGCCTTCTATGAGCGGGGCTGAACTCGGGAGTGAGGAGCATGTCGGTTTTTTTTAGACGCAAAAAAATCATGCACTTTCACACAAACTTGCGCCTTTTTTTGCAAGATATTTCCGAAACTGAATCACATATGGATATGAAACTTGCATGAATCAGAAGACTAGCATGTTTCCTTCAAAATGACACCACGATTGGAACATCTTATAAAATTTTTGATTTTTCAGAATCGCATATGCGAAGCATTCTTTGAGCGGGGCTGAACTTAAGCAGTGGAGATAATGTCGGATTTACGCACAAAAATGATGCACTTCCACACAAACTCGCGCCTTTCTTTGCAAAATATTTCCAAAACTAAAGCACATATGGATATGAAACTTGCATGCATTGAAAGAGTAGTATGTTACCTTTGAAATGACACCACGATTGGCACATCTTATAAAATATTTGATTTTTCAGAATCGGATATCTGGAGCCTTCTTTGAGCGGGGCTGAACTCGAGCAGTGGAGAGAAAGTCAGATTTACGCAAGAAAATCATGCACTTCCACACAAACTCGCGCCTTCCTTTACAAGATATTTCCGAAACTAAAGCACATATGGATATGATTTTTGCATGAATCAAAAGAGTAGCCTCTTCCCTTTAAAATGACACCACGATTGGGACGTCTTATAAAATTTTCGATTTTTCAGAATCGGATATATGGACCATTCTTTGAGCGGGGCTGGACTCGAGTAGTGGAGAGCATGTCAGATTTACGTTAAAAAAATGCAGCAGTTGCAAACAAAGTAGCGCTTTCCTTGGAAGATATTTCCGAAACTAAAGCACATATGGATTTAAAACTTGCATGAATCAAAAGAGTAGCATGTTTCTTTCAAAATGACACCACGATTTGAACATGTTATAAATTTTTGATTTTTCAGAATCGCATATGCGGAGCCTTCTTTGAGCGGGTCTGAACTGGGGAGTGGGGACCATGTCGGGTTTACGCAAAAAAATCATGCACTTCCACACAAACTCGCGCCTTTCTTTGCAAGATATTTCCGAAACTAAAGCACATATGGATTTGAAACTTGCATGAATCAAAAGAGTAGCATGTTTCCTTCAAAATTACACCACGATTTGGAACATCTTATAAAATTTTTGATTTTTCAGAATCGCATATGCGAAGCATTCTTTGGGCGGGGCTGAACTTAAGCAGTGGAGATAATGTCAGATTTACGTTAAAAATGATGCAGTTGCACGCAAAGTCGCGCTTTCTTTGGGAGAAACATCCGAAACTAAAGCACATGTGGGTATGAAACTTGCCTGTATAGGAAGACGAACATGTTCCCTTTAAAATGACACCACGATTGGAACATCTTATCAAATTTTTGATTTTTCAGAATCGCATATGCGGAGCCTTCTTTGAGCGGGTCTGAACGCGGGAGTGAGGAGCATGTCGGATTTACGCAAAAAAATCATGCACTTCCACACAAACTTTCTTTGCAAGATATTTCCGAAACTAAAGCACATATGGATATGAAACTTGCATAAATCCAAAGAGTAGCATGTTCCCTTTAAGATGGTACCACGATTCCCAGATCTTGAGAAATTTTTAATTTTTCAGAATCGCATATACGGAGCCTTCTTTGACCGGGACTGAACTCTAGTAGTGGAGAACATTTGAGATTTACGTAAAAAATCAAGCTGTTGGACGCAAAGTCGCGTTTTCTTTGGGAGAAATTTCCGAAACTAAAGCACATATGAATATGAAACTTCCATGTTCGTTTAAAGTTAAAGACAGTGGCAAAATATGTGCAGGATGTATCAGCTGCAACTCGGCAGCAAAAATTTCCAATAGCCGGCGCAAATGCATCCATTGAAAACAAAGACATCTATGCGTCGAAATGCGGTGAATCTTCTATTTGTGAACTTGGTAAAGAAAGAAACAAATGCAAATCGTGCAGTGACCCTGTAAAAGTAACAATTAGTATTTTGGGTCAATCATTGTCGCTGTGAAGAAGAAAAAATACTAATCGATTTGATCCCGATTATTTCATAGATTCAAACTTTTGCCATGGATTAATTGAAGGTTACCAGTGATGTTTTTATTCCGATTGTAAAATTAAAATGCAGCTTATAGAGAGAAAATATGACCAGTGAACGGTTAAACAATAAAATTGGCCACGTTAAGTCAAATTGTGTCATTTGCTGCTAGGGTTGTAATCGTAAAAGAAAGTCAGATAAGCTAGCTAAAAACAAACCTAAACCTAATTGACGTACCAGCTTGAACTAGTTACAATTTATTTAAATTTTGGTGTAGCTTGGCTGTTTTAGTCAAGCTAGACTAATTTTTAATTTTTGTTATAATTTATTTTATCGCTATGGGATAAAATGCATTATTCACCACAACGCACGTCGTTTAGTCATTGAAACAGTCTTGGTCATCTGGCTTATACCATGGTGAACAAGGCACTACTGTCTCACCCATCACGGTCTTGCACTAGCTGGCTTAATGGGATCAGCAAAGTGGCTGCATGGCCTTACATCAATCAACAGAGGCCTCAGAGGGTTCAGAGAATGTAGTACTTCTTCCGGGCTCAGACACCTAAACTGTCTCGAGGGGAATAATTGGTGAAGCCAGAAGGCCACAAGGAAATAACGGTTGAACCACAGCAAGTTTGGCACTAAAAATGGGCCACTTCGGCTTAGATTTTCAAGGCGGCAACACACAAATTAAACTCTGCTGGTTTGAATGCTGCTTTTGAACAACGGTTGTTCTCTATCGCCGTGCTGTTTCAGCCAAGGGGGGATTCCCTTGTTCTGTGTCTGACATTTCCTTTACACATGGAAGAGGCAACCCATATGGATTGCTGAAGTTACTACTTGAAATTACAGGCGTCGGCTTGCGGATTGGTTTACTGGGACTGCGTGCGAGAGGTTTGCGACATTTCCTTGGCGCGGACAAGCTGCTGAGGTTGCCAGCACCTTTCCCCAGCTGGGTTGCCGAGCACCAGTCACGGCGTAGTATGCCCCGACAGCAGCAGCCACGGAAACGCCGGGCCCAACGGTCGCCTACACCGTATGCCCCTCGTCCCCGCGGCCGGCCCCGCAAGTCCTCGGCCGCTGAGTCCAGGTCTGCGCCTACGAGTGCCAGTGCCTTCACCACTACGGTCGAAACGGATCCAGCCAACCCATCAGTCGGCAGATCGAGGGCGGAGGATACCGGTTCAGCGACGTCCCCCACCCCAGTGACGAGCGGACAGGCCGGGAGTCGCAGCGCAGGTTCCGCCGGAAGCGGATTGCCCGGAACTTTCACCTCTTCAGGTGGTGAGTTCAGTTCAGTTGCATTAGGACTGCAACCTGACGCAACGACACGCCAGGACAATGCTGGGGATTCCCCGGCTGTAGGGCTTGCTCTAAACACGGCTTTAGGCCCAGGCCAGCCTCAGATCGAAACCGATAACGTGGCAATTACTCAGGCCCAGGCTCATCAGATCTCAAGTACAGGCTTAAGCAACTCCCCTTTTCCAACTTGGGCGATGGCCAACAATTCTCTCAATTCTCCAGTAGCCCTGCCCGCTATTCCTAACGATTTCGGAAACACTAGACCTGTCCCACTGCTCGCCATGGGAGAAGGGGCTCCCCTTGATATTCACGTTCCGCAGTCAGCCAAAGAGAAGATTTGGAACGGAAAATATGTGGATATGGCGTTACTATATCGTGACAACGCTCTTAAAGCGCTGGGGGCCGCTTCCGAGCTGACCTTAGCTGTCGAACAAGGCCGTGTAGTTTTTAAGCCAGCGACGACGCACCCGCGTAAAATCGAGTCCGTTGATAAATGGCTCAGTGCCTTTCATGTGTTTATGGCAATTTATGCAGTGCGTCACCCCAGCCGCATATTCGATTTATTGAAGTATGCGGAAATTATCCGCACTGCCGCCGCGCAATTCCCCGGCCTAGGCTGGCGCAATTATGACGAACAGTTCCGTTTGCGTATGGAAGTAAACCCCTCTCGTTCTTGGGCTACCATCGACATGGAACTGTGGGTTACTGTTGCAGCCGTTGGTACGTTATCTTCAGCGTCAGCCCCAGCGGCAGTCGCTCGGACCCAACAGTACAATAAACGTGTCTGTTTTCCCTTTAACTCCCCAACGGATTGCCGGTGGGCCTCGTGCCGGTACGTCCATAGCTGCACTCGATGTGGCCGTTCTGGACACGGGGCGTCCGACTGCAGAATAGCTTTGGGGCTCGGGCCCGCATTTCCAGCCACCCCCGGTCCCGCGCACCAGCCGATTGGTCCCGGTCGCGCTTCACATGCGTATACGCGTTACACGAAGACGCCGTTGGCAGCGTCAGGCGCACGGCAAGCGGCTCGGCCGGCTTTACCCAGTACAGTAACAAGGCTGGACACGCACAATGTGAGCGATAACAACCGCCAATCGGCGGGTACTGCTAACGGGGACAGAAATACTACTTTTCGTCCCCCCAACACCCGTTAATATCGTAGTCCTCAAGCAATGGTTGTCGGGTTATACAGATAAATCGGCGGCTAATTTGCTGTATAACGGTTTTGCAAACGGTTTCTCGCTGAGCTATCATGGTCCGAGGGTACGTAAAGATTCTGATTGCCTTAAGTCCGCGAAGGGTAGGCCAGAAATCGTCCTCCAGAAATTACGCGATGAAATTGCATTAGGCAGGATTGCAGGTCCCTTCTCGGACCGGCCATTTCCAAATCTTCAGTGTTCACCTATTGGTCTCGTGCCAAAGCACCGACAGGGCTCTTTTCGCCTTATTCACCATCTCTCCTATCCACTAGGTGAGTCTGTGAATGACTTTTTTGATAAGGAAGAGTGTGTAGTTAATTATGCATCATTTGATACTGCTGTCGATTTAGCGATGTCCGCAGATTCAGCCACTTGGCTGGCAAAAACGGACATCAAGTCGGCTTTTCGGTTGATACCCATCTCCCCCTCTGATTATGAATTGCTTGGCTTCAAGTTTCACAATCAGTTTTATTATGATAAGTGCTTACCCAAGAGATGTTCGAAGTCTTGCAGGCTTTTTGAGGCATTTGGCACCTTTCTGGAATTTCACTTTAAACAAATTTTGCAAACTCACACTGTCACCCATTACTGAGATGATTTCTTGTTTATTGGGCAGTCCAAGCGCTACTGCCAAGTGCTGCTTAATACCTTCCAGGACATGTGCGCCCAGTTGCGAGTGCCGCTAGCTGCAGAGAAGACCGAGGGCCCCAGCCAGGTAATTACTTATCTCGGTCTAGAGATCGATACGGTTAAGCGCGAAGTCCGAGTACCACACAACAAAGTGCTTGCCCTCCGGGAGGAGATTCAGTCATTTTTGGGTCGGCATAAATTGTCCCTGAAAGAAATCCAGTCCGTGGTGGGTTCCCTTAATTTTGTATGCCGCGCAATTGCGCCAGGACGGGCGTTTACTCGTCGGTTGATTGGTATGTCCCGCGGGCTGCGGAAGCCCCATCACAAAGCCCGCCTATCTCACGGCGCGAAACTTGATTTACGTATGTGGTTAACCTTCCTTAAGCACTTCAACGGGGTTTCCCCATTCCGAGATCGGATCTGGCGCGACAATGACGCTTTAGAGTTATTTACAGACGCTGCTGCAAGCATTGGGTTTGGTGGGTACTTCAGCGGTCGATGGTTTCACGGGCGTTGGTCCCCTGAGTTTAGGGCGCTATCCCCGTCGATAGCATACTGCGAGTTTTATCCACTAGTGATTGCAGTGCATTGTTGGGGTTCCCAGTTAGCTCAGCGCAAAGTGCTTTTCCGCACAGACAACGAAGCAGTAGTGCACATCATCAACAAACAGTCATCCACTTGCGACCAGATCATGCAGTTAGTGCGAGCTTTTGTGTGTCAGTGTCTGCGGTTCAATATCACATTTAAGGCCGTGCATATCCCCGGAGTACACAATGAAATTGCCGATTCCCTCTCACGTTTCCAGGTGCATCGCTTCCGGGCCTTGGCCCCACAGGCGGACATAGCAATGACACCGCTCCCCGACCTTCTCCGGGTGTAATAGAAGGTGAGATGCATCGGTTATTGGTGGCTGCTTCAACAGCAAACACGCACAAAACTTACCGGACGGGTTGGCGTGCGTTTTGTTCATTTATGGGCCAACGACCTAATGAAACTAACTGTGCTTCAAGCAACGATGTTCGGCAGTTTATAGCATGGCTGTCCCTCCAGCGTCTTGCCGCGTCAACTATAACTACTTATGTATCGGCGGTGGGCTATTTTCATAAGCTTCAAGGTTGGCCCGATCCCACGCGGGATTTTCTGGTGGCGAAATTATTGACAGGTTGTCGCCGGGACAAACCGGGTGGCGATGAACGGTGGCCAATGACCTTACCGTTATTGACCGATATCATTAACGCACTTCAGCATGTGTGCCCCACAAGCTATGAAGCTGCGCTTTTCCGGGCTGCCATGTTATGCGCATTCTTTGGGTTTATGCGCATAAGCGAGTTCGCTGCAGTTGCCAAGTCTAACATCCAACAATCACTCCTCCATGTGTCTGACGTACATATTCAGGAGGCAGATGATGACAATGCAGCGGTGTTCATTTCCCTCCGGCATACGAAAGCTAATCAAACTGGCCGTCCTCAAGTTATTCGCTTGGTGCGCTCAGTTGATGAACGTGTCTGCCCGGTCCGCGCGCTGACAAACTTCTCACGGATTCGCCCCACATCGCCCGGCGCGTTCTTTTGCCACTTTGGGGGCGAGCCACTGACACAGTATCAATTCAATGCCACTTTAAGAAAAATTCTTTGTTTTTTAGGGCTTGCAGACACCCACTTTCGCTCCCACTCCTTTCGCATCGGAGCGGCGTCAACCGCATTCGCCTTGGGTTTTCCCCTTGAGCAGATCAAGACAATGGGCCGCTGGCGTTCGGAGGCCGCACAGCGTTATATTCGCCCGCTGATATCGTGTCATTTTCCCGACGTGTAGTCAGCCAGAGACAATTCCTGGTCTTGTGTGCATAGCCTAGAACTTTCCACCTTTTGGATGATATTATTAAGGATAAATAAATAAAAAAAAAAATAATAATAATAATAAGAATAATACTACCACTATTAATCATAATAAATAAAAATAAAAATTAAAAAAAAAAAAAAAAACCCATATATATCGATATATACATATGTATAAACTACTGAAAGTAATACTCATATTTAACAGCAACAACGGCACCGGAACATTCCTGGTTCCTCTCCCCTTTGTTCACAGGGGATGTTTGGATACTTGGAGATTCCATCATAAGTCGAGCAGAGACCACACTCCGGACTAGGCACGACGTCCGCTGGAATGGCCTGGGTGGAGCGAAATATGGTGACGTAACCAAATTAATGGCGGAACTCGCAGCAAGATGGCCTTGTCCGGCCATGCTAATCGTCCACTTAGGCACTAACGAGTTGGTTCAGACCGATTTTTTCTGTTTCCGACAAAGGCTGGCACTTTTTATGCGAGAGTGTCTTGACACTTACCCAGAGGCGCAGTTGGTTTGGTCAGATATTTTACCGCGCGCCTGTTACTTTGGGTCTACTAATCCATCAAAAATGGAAAAGAAACGCCGCGCGATCAATAGGTGGGCATGTTCGCTCGGTAGTCGACTGGGAGTGTCAGTGCTGCACCACCCTCAGTTCCGATGGTCGGAGTTCGCATTGTATCGTTACGATGGTGTCCACTTATCTGACATGGACAACGCGTATTTTAGGGCCAACTTAGAAGACTACATCATTACTGCCTTGGAAAAATAGAATCGTTTCCCGGGATGTGGGCCTAATGGGTGGCATTGTGCAAGTGTTTGAAAAGGGAGGCTCGAAGTCCGGGCGGTCGTCCCAGTGGGGCGCGCGTTGCGCGTCTGGCGGGAACTACCTGGGAGCGACACGCAGTTTCCGAAGTAAACAAATAAACAATTTAGGCGAATTATCTCGCAGTGATTATAACGTAAAGTTAGTTGTTAGTAATGTTTCATTTCGTTTTTCTTCAACACTACGCCAAGCACCCTCTTGTTCTGGTGGGGCTTATTCTAACCGCCTGTTCAAGCGGTGGAAAAAACGGCGTGCCTTATGTAAGTTTTTCTTAAGTTGTAAAGGATAAATAGAATCACATGACTATTCATTATAGGACAAGCACCTACTTGTTCCGGTGGGGTTTGTCTGCATGGCAAGTGTGCCAAGGAATTCCAACCTGTTATGCCAAGTGTGGCAAGTCTTTCTGCTAACAACCTTGCTTTTTTCTGCCAAGTGTGGCAAGCCTTTGGCGAGTTTGTTCCTGTTTTTCTGCCAAGTGTGGCAAGTATCTCTTTGGCAAGTGTGCCTAAGTTTCTGCCAAGTGTGGCAAGTATGGCAAGTGTGCCAAGAAATCTTACAGAATTTCTGCCAAGTGTGGCAATAGAAAGTGGTGTTGAAATCAGCAAAAACAAATAAACTTGCCGCTCGAAATCTTTGCCAAAAACCAAAACGTGGTGTCAATGTGTGGTTTGTGCACATAGAGTTGGAGAATAATTTATTTTATCGCTATGGGATAAAATGCATTATTCACCACAACGCACGTCGTTTAGTCATTGAAACAGTCCTGGTCATCTGGCTTATACCATGGTGAACAAGGCACTACTGTCTCACCCATCACGGTCTTGCACTAGCTGGCTTAATGGGATCAGCAAAGTGGCTGCATGGCCTTACATCAATCAACAGAGGCCTCAGAGGGTTCAGAGAATGTAGTACTTCTTCCGGGCTCAGACACCTAAACTGTCTCGAGGGGAATAATTGGTGAAGCCAGAAGGCCACAAGGAAATAACGGTTGAACCACAGCAAGTTTGGCACTAAAAATGGGCCACTTCGGCTTAGATTTTCAAGGCGGCAACACACAAATTAAACCCACCACCTCCCCATCTCCACCATAATTTTGGACTATGAATTTAGCTTTTACTGGTTTAATGGCGGGAACTACCTGGGAGCGACACGCAGTTTCCGAAGTAAACAAATAAACAATTTAGGCGAATTATCTCGCAGTGATTATAACGTAAAGTTAGTTGTTAGTAATGTTTCATTTCGTTTTTCTTCAACACTACGCCAAGCACCCTCTTGTTCTGGTGGGGCTTATTCTAACCGCCTGTTCAAGCGGTGGAAAAAACGGCGTGCCTTATGTAAGTTTTTCTTAAGTTGTAAAGGATAAATAGAATCACATGACTATTCATTATAGGACAAGCACCTACTTGTTCCGGTGGGGTTTGTCTGCATGGCAAGTGTGCCAAGGAATTCCAACCTGTTATGCCAAGTGTGGCAAGTCTTTCTGCTAACAACCTTGCTTTTTTCTGCCAAGTGTGGCAAGCCTTTGGCGAGTTTGTTCCTGTTTTTCTGCCAAGTGTGGCAAGTATCTCTTTGGCAAGTGTGCCTAAGTTTCTGCCAAGTGTGGCAAGTATGGCAAGTGTGCCAAGAAATCTTACAGAATTTCTGCCAAGTGTGGCAATAGAAAGTGGTGTTGAAATCAGCAAAAACAAATAAACTTGCCGCTCGAAATCTTTGCCAAAAACCAAAACGTGGTGTCAATGTGTGGTTTGTGCACATAGAGTTGGAGAATAATACTGAGAATTATGGGTGAATTACTTCGTTTGCTTAAATATTTTGGCCATCCCTTCTCTAAACATGCTTTGTGCAAGCAGTGTAACATTTGTAATTTTTAGTCAAAGTTACTGATTTAATTCACACATTTAATTTTCACAGTTATCGCAAATAATATTTTAAAGCTTGAGGGCTTCGAAAGGGCGCTGTCTGTCTTCTTAACAATAACAAAGTCTTTATTCAAACTGTAAAAAGGAAAATCATTGGTGCAATTTCATATCGAAAGGAACAAATATTCAACACGCAGTTTTGGGACTTATTCATACTGAAACATTTGAAGACTGTTTAATTTTCACCACTCTCATGCTCTGAAGAAATACACACACCGTGAAGTCGGTGAGAAGTAAACTGTTATTTCCATAATGCATTTATGATCTCAATTCCTTAGGTGAATCTGCTAACGGCGAGTCTCGCACCTACAGTTCAGTTGTCATCAAGCTCTGGTCGGATCACACTGAAATTCTCATAGTGAGTGCGATCTATAGCCATGTATGTCTGCAACAAGATCACAAATTAAAATCTGTCATCAATTTAGTCGTAAGTATTTTCACGACCTTGAGTACTAGAAAGTAAAGCAGATTCCTTAAAAAGTGCAGCTGATTGACTTATAGAAATGTTTAGTCTCAATAATACCCAACATTATCTAAAGAATTGAAGAAGTACATTCGAAGTTCATTATTTTGTAACTGTGTGCAGCTCATGGGACAAAAGCGCAATTAAGTCTCCAACTGACTTGTCAATTTCATTTTATTTATTTGCTTTAAACTTTGCTCCGAAAATATTTCTGCCTTTGTTTTTTAGTCTTTCTAAAGTTCAAATGAACAAACCCAATATGTTAGTGGTGAAAAAGTGGTTAAAAATCTTTTAATACTGCAAAGACAAAGAAAGAAGCAGCTAATGCATTTTTACAAAGATGGATCCTAGTACAAAGCTGACAACTAGGCTGCAAAGAACGCTATTACTGACGGAATGCGTGAAATTGACTTTCTCTTTTTGAAAAGATTCCTCACGTTCTCAGTCTTATTGTCATCCATTTCTCTGAGGATGCGGACCAGATCGCTGAAGGTGGGTCTGTTACTAGGGTCCTCCTCCCAGCAACGAAGCATCAAAGAGTAGCTAATTGGGAAGAAAATGAAATACAAAAACCACCGAAAATAAAATAAAAGCTCAATAGATATACCACAGGTATATCATACCAGTTACAGGAAATAACATCTGCCATTTTGCGCTGTTGCTTACCGACGGACACCAGTCAAGGCAATGACACTTCGCAGGTTTTCATACAGAGTTCATCTTCGTACGCACAGAACATTAGGAAAACACATTTGGTAATTTATGATGATACAAACAGGAATGTGTGCATATTTATTCACTCAATAACACCAACCATTTAAAAATTTTGCTTAAACTAAAAGAAAACGTTGCACTGAATCGTATGGATCGGAAAGGTTGGAGCGTACTTTTCTGTTTCCAACAATGGTCCATCCTGCCGATTTGAAATCTTATAAAATCTTCTTACATTTCGTCATTGCAGTTCGGTGGTTTTGACATGCGATATCCGTCTATAAGTTGAGTTGCCAATGACTTGGTAGCAATAGATGGATACGGGGTGCCCCCTGTACCAAATGAGCAAATCATGATTAAATTGTAGAGAATCTAATAACTTCTTTAAAAGCACATCAAAAGCACATTAAGGCCACAATGGAGGGTGAGACGATCTGAACGATTCGAATCAGTTCGAACTTTGTGAATGCAGTCATGAATTGTACTGCATAAGTTGTGGATTTATTTCTACATGATGTCCTAGATGACTCACCAGTTGAAGCTATTTCCCAAAGCAGAATTCCAAAGGACCACCTAATGTTAGACAGAAGAAAAACACTATCATCAGCCATGGCACAAATAAGTGAAACGTAGCGTTGAATTCCTAGAATGCACAGGAAAGAGGATTTTATAGCCAAACCATCATAGTTTGGAAAATTCAATGATACATGTATGTCAGAAGAGCTGACGGTACCTCGGCTGCTTGGCTCCCCAGCATTGATTGGAGTAATCTCTATCAATCTTTGTGCTATCCTGTCTTGATATTTTCATGAAGTACTCTCATTCACCACTTTCTACTTACACGTCACTCTGGGTTGTGTAGGTACGATGCATCAAGGACTCAATAGCCAACCAACGAGTGGGAACACGGCGCTGCAAATTATCAAGAAGTATAAGTATTACTTTTTGTAAACCTTTACCAACTTAACAGGCAAACTGAAACTCAACAGTCAGAAAAACTGGCCAGGGGCAAATCCTTTTTTTTTTTCAAAAACTGGTTGATTTCATTCCTTACAACATTTGTTTGACAAAGATCAACACTAGTGAAACAACACGCATCTAAAATGTATACCATAGAAGTCTGCACGTAGATATCCTCTCCCCTAGAAAGTCCAAAGTCAGAGATCTTAGCAACCAACCCCTCTCCAAGCAAGATGTTTCGTGCAGCCAGGTCACGATGAATTACCTGTAAGAGAAAATAAAAGACATGACATAGAGACGTACCTTGAGAAACGATTTTGAACTTTCGGGCTTAAGATAAAACACAAACACGCAAAAGAATCCCACTGCAAGTAGTTCATTACTAATGAAGGGAATTGCTTAGTAACTTACCCCGGACATAGCTAGATGCTTCATTCCTTTAGCAACATCCAGAGCAAACTCAATGAGTTGGTCAGACGATAAGGCACCCTCACCTGAGTTTGACTCCAAGCGACCGGTGCGCAGATAGCTGCGCAGATCACCGTTGGGAAGAAACTCCAGAGCAACGTAGAGAACATCTTTGTAAAACAGAATAATACTTATAGATGACTTCTACTTAATATTCATAACTTTTTGTGTAGTATTGAGTCACAATTAGTGCAAGCCGAAAAACAAAAGAGAAACAGTTTGCTTTAAGGCTGCAAAATCTTTTGTATAGTGGCTAAAGAGCAAACATCATTTAGAGCTTTACTTAATTCTTTGCTTTTCAATGACGTTTATCATTGCTGAAGTCGTTAAAAAGGTCTGTCTTCATGACTGATTTACCTTCATTGTGGCAAGCACCGAGTAATGACACCACATTAGGATGATATCCAATCTTGGTCATTGTACGAAATTCCTCCATGAAGTCGTCATGATCTGTTTTTGATGCTTGTCCTTCGGTAAAGGAAACAATACATGTGCCTTTTACTTTCAGGTCACTACTGACCAAGTTTTTACCACTCTCAATATTTTGGGGCTTACTCAAATTACATTATTTTGTAAAATATCATTAATTTTGCCTTCGTCTTTCCTATATCATCTCAATTACAAGATCTGCGTCTTCCATTACGCCACCGGCCAATTTTACTGTCGGTAGTCCAGTTACTTAGCAATTACTCTCTCCGCGTGATGCTAAATTCAAGGACTGATAAACTGCGGAGTTGACATCGTGTAAAACAAATACTTCTTTGTAACCTTTCAGAAGTTTGATTGCTGTCTTGGTCATCTTCCCGTCAATGTTCACAGTTCCTGATCTCACTTCACCAAAGTTCCCTCGACCGAGGACTTTATCGTCAACCACCAAGTTCTTCCACTTAATCTCCCATCTCAGCGCCCAAGATGGCAAGCCAATATCTTCGTAGACAGTCAACGCTATACCATCTTCTGGCATTGTCACTTCCTGTGTATCAGAATGTGCCACAAACTAAAGGGATATATTTCACATATTCCATGCGCAATAGTTTCCAACGTTTTCAAACAGGTAGATCGAATAGCAAACATGCGAAATACGTGAAAATCAAAGCAAATCTAGCATTATTCATTGGAAGGAAATAACTGACATACACAATTGTTTCGCAAAATGCCGCACGACTGGGTTTGTTACAAGTACTTTATTTTTCCTGTACTGGCTAATTCTTTCATTTCCTTGTTTTGCTCTTTAAATGAACTACCTTATAATCTAAGATAACCAAGCATGACACTTACCATCTCCACAATTGTCCGTTTTGGCCGATTATTCTTTGGCGTTCTTTTTTTCCTCCATATCCTCACACCAAATGCAATCAATACGATGGTGAATGCCGTACCTACTACACTCACCACGGCGGTTACTGCAGTATTGTTGGTTTGGTCATTTGCTAGAGACAAAATTATCAGAATAACTCAAAATAACGCAGCTCAAAAGGTCGTGGAACTGACAGGTCTTGATTAATTAAAAAATCAATTAAATAATGCTTAGCTAAAATGCGCGACACGCCTATTAAAGCATCTGATCTAACTACCAATTGCAAGGCTGTTAGTAAAGAGGTTTTAAAGGAAACTACAGAGCTTGTAAGCTGTTCCTTTCCCCCATCTGATGTAATCGAGTGTTTAGGATTGCTTGCATCTATGACTGAACTTTTACTGTACCACGTGATTTCAGGTGTATAGGCCGTGCAAAAACCAAGCAGTCAACTCTATTTTGGCAACCTTGCCCTAAAATATATAAAAATATTTTTATTAGACAGCTTAAGGAAGATTGTCAACGGAACATCTCTTATCACAAGGTCCAGTGATTAAATAGGTGGTATTATCGATTTCACAAGGTCGGCATCACAGAATAATTTTAGTTTACATGTTGAAGGCAAATTGCATACGCACGATTGAAGTTGGTAATACGCTAGCATACTTTCCATGCTTGCATACCCTATTACGTCTGATGAGTTTTGACAAAAACTCGAGAAGTCATCACCATTCCTGTACAAGAAACTACGGCCAAGGACCTATGACTTTCTTCTTTTAACATACCTGTACATATCACTCCATTTCCAATATAACCAGCCGTGCAGTCGCACAAAAAGCCTCCATCTATGTTAGTACAATTTGCATAGTTATGACAGTTATCTCCGTTCACATCTGCAGAACATTCATCAAAATCTACCAAAGGAAGGCAAAGGAAAAGTCTGTTGCATAAAATACCGCTTGAGGATAAATACTGTAATATTTCAGAATTCACTCCAAGTAAAACACTGAGCAAGGGAGACATCAGTCTTCAGTTCGAAATAACTTCATGTGGAGATTTGTTTACACTTATCATATTCCAATTCATTGTAAAAATGACGTTCTGTTTCTACTGAAACGTACTTCTACCGAAAAGTTGAGTTTGGAATTGAAAAAATAAGTTTTATTATTTAATTACTCCATGTTGTGCAACGTCATGCACAACTCTCTGCAGCGGCTAATGACAATAATTAAGACAACTGTGTTTTTGATGACTAGTACCTGTCACTGTGACCATAAATGTGCAATTTATCACAGCATAATTTCCAGCATCATCTTTGGCTGTGCACGTCACATCTGTCTGGCCTATCGTGAAATGAGTTCCTGATCCTGGTGAACATGTCACAATCGGAGATTTGCCAGTCGTGTCAGAGGCTTGTGGGTCATTCCAAGTAACGGAGGTAGTCAAGCTGCTTGGATCTGCCACTTTGTTTACAGCCATGTGACAAAGTGAGTTTGTAAAAACTGGGGGTTCATTATCTATGAACAGAAAAGTGACAACGTTTTAAAAATACAAAATACAAGACTGTATTCTTTTTTTGCTTTGTCATTTGTTCTCTCCTGAATACAAGACAAGGTTATGCGGGCGTCAAATGCTCGACTGTAATCAAAGCTGGAGATTGGTTCTGTAAGTTTTCCTGCTCCGTCTTTACTTGTTTTGACATTTGACATATTCTGTCATTTCTAGCATTGACAGTTAAGCTTCGAATGTAAAAACCTTAATGTAAGTTGAAAGGCTTACTGCTAAAAATGTACCAGTCCACATTTTCTCTTAAAAAACAGTGCCCCTTCTTTAAATTACAGCTGTACAAATTACAAATGCATGTGCTAACTCGTCTCTTTATGTATTACTAATGTTTTATATGACACAATATTGCACATACCTTTGCTTCAAGTCCATGTACACTGTATGCACTTGCTTTATTCCTCTTTATATGTTAATGACTTTACAGTGTCTTTGACTTTAGCCCCTAGAATCAAATAAATATAACCAATTTTTGTACCATCTTACCTATGCATGTCTTTCCATCCATGTTAACATTATTGTAGCCTGTATTGCAATTACAGGTGTAACTTCCGTTAGTGTTGATGCATTGAGCATTGACGCAATCATTCTGTGGTGATTGTCCTGTGCATTCGTTAAAGTCTCCCAAAAAAGTATGAAAAGACATTATTTTTTGTTGCAAACGGTAAGGTTGGCTGAAATAGAGTCAATAATGGGAAATGTGATCAGAAATTGTAAAAAATCTTTAAAAATTCACTATTGATCCAATTGGTATTTACAGACTTTCCACTTCACTGCACAAACTCTGACGTCAAAAACAACACCTTGTGGTGGAACCAGATGACCAAACCAAAATGTGTTACTTTAACACCACTGTTGTTACGTTATACACTCACAAGTGTTGCAGTGCACTGAAGAGTGGTAAAAGTAACACCAACAGTTTTGAAATAACACCAAAACTTTTAACACCGGTGTAAAGTGTTGGCATGGTCCACTGATAACACTGGGTTTTGCAGTGTTGCCATAAACCATGCTCGGTGGTAGTTTTCTTAGATAAATCACAAAGATGGAGTGATTTTAAACAAATGAATTCAAAATTCCAATCCCTTTCAAGTGAAAAACTTCATAACTTCATCAAACAACTAAAAAATTTCCTTACAAATGCAGCCATCTCACAGAAAAATGGTTGACAGCCTAGACATACTCTATTTGGTCTTTTCATTTGATAGAGTAACATTTTAGTATAGTTCATTTGAAAATATAGGAATCAACACACAAGTACACGTAGGTCCTACCTATGCATGTCTTTCCGTCTCCACTCGGATTACTAAAGCCAGTGTTACACATACAAGTGAAGCTACCAACGGTGTTAATGCATTGCGCATTGACACAATCATGTTGAGGTGGTGATGCTGCGCATTCATTGATGTCTGAAGGCAAACACAGAAAATCAACTGAATAACTTCTGAGCATTGAAAACAGTTGGATAATAAAAACGCAGTAGTATTCATTTCAGTGGACGATTTTGGTTCCATTAACTCACACAACCGTGACAGAAATTCCAGTGCGGACATTGGTTTTGTCTCACAGCGAAATAAATCATGTAAACGGATGCTTCAGCTGATAATATAATTTGTGGAAGGGTCAGAAAGAAATCCAGAGCTGTTTATGGAGAGAGTTGCGACATGAGTGTTTCGATAGTTAGAATCAAAATGGTGGATTATGCGTCAGCACACATGGACAATTAGCACACAATACCTCATGCTCCAAACACAATGATTAGCCATTTTGGTTCCAAAGCCTTATGTTAGCGCTACTTTCTTTATATACAAGACTGGCAAAATCAGTCACAAAGCGACCTCAGTCATATGAACAACATGCCTTGGTTACTTTTCGGTAAAATGCCTTGTGTAGAAAGTCCAAGTGCGGACAATGGTCACATTTGACCATTTGACCATCAATTCGGTAAAACCCTCGGTGAAAGTCCATTGCGGACACGGAGCAACAGGACAAAAGTCTATGTATTTTCATGCATAGACTTAAAAAGACTCAGTCCAAACTGCATGTAAACATGCTTAGTGGTAAGTATTAGGTCAAGAAATGCTTTTA
Source organism: Acanthaster planci (assembly GCF_054643075.1). Taxonomy (NCBI): domain Eukaryota; kingdom Metazoa; phylum Echinodermata; class Asteroidea; order Valvatida; family Acanthasteridae; genus Acanthaster; species Acanthaster planci. The sequence goes on along the minus strand of NW_028257698.1, from coordinate 24,756 downwards.
TGGCACACTCAAACAAAATGAAGATCAAAGAAACAAACGCTTCATGAAGGTTGCGTTTAGAATTTACAGACAGATACCTGTACATATCTTCCCATCTCCACTTGGATTACTAAAGCCAGGATCACACGTGCAATTGCAGCTTTCGTCAGGCAGTCGGTTGGGTTTACCATTGACGCAAGGCGGGCATTTAGTAATGTCTAATAATCACAGAAATTCAACTACATAACTGATGGGAATTGAAACAAACAAGGTGGCAGGAGTGTGCAAAGAAGGAATGTATTGTGGATTTTCCTAACACAAAGCACTCCCCATCTCATTTGTATCCCTTCAAAAAGGTAGCTGTAATTAATTTGTTGAAATACAAAACTTCAAAATGCACCTTTGTGTTTCACTGTTTCAGAAGGTATTTTACAGTCTTTTTGGTTTTATGCTGATGAGTATTTCCATATTCATGAGCAAAAGGGTGTTGTCATTTCAGGAAGAAAGCCTCAATGACACATTGGTTTGTATTAAAAATATTCTGCATTTTTTGTAAATTTGTTGGACCCAGTTTTCTCTTCAACGCTGATTCATTATTGTTTATATGCATAGAAATAAGAAACCATCAATCCTTTTTTCAGAAATGTTTTTAGTAAGTAAATTGTCGGTCACGGTTTGAAAAGAAAAATCTATGGATTGAACTTTATCTTCTCTAGATGACTTCACATTAAGAGCGCCTTTAGTTGTCCAGGAAAGCATGGATGATTTAAATTATTTTAAAAAGTGCACTTTTCATTGTATTTCACCAAACAGGAACGTAAAAGAATTTTCAAACATTGAGAAGGAAGATAATGCTGAAGAAAAATTGTGTTCCACAAAAATTCATTGCAGCCAAACTTTAACCCCGAAAACGTCAGTGGTGGACTCCCCTCAGCATTTTCTCCAATATCTCCCTTGTCCCTTGTAGGACTTTTTTTACACGCCCACACTTCCGGACCTTCGGGGTTTTTTTAAATACCTTGCAAATATACCGATTGCTGTGCATTTTTTATTACTCTGCTCATGTTAAAAGTTATAAAAAAAGACTGAAAGCCTCACTTCAATGAGACCATTATCTTACGAGAGCGACTTATAAAAACTTGTTTAATTTTTGCTGGAAGCGAACATCATTGCACCACGAATAGCAAAAGGTTTTACTTAAGCAATCTGGCAAAGTTGGAAGCTCTGGAGGGGGGTTACAGTTGAATATTGGACAGTTTCTGATGTCATCACTGCCGCTCAGCAAACAGTACTGCCCACTTGCATAGCATGCATAAAGCAAGCACACGGACGTCATCACATTCAGGTTGGTCCAGAGAGATGCCATGGCACTGGTTGTCATCTGTAACGCTTTAATCTGTGTACAAGAAACTGGGAGACGTGAATTTTAGGTCTGTGTCAGACATCCTTCTTCGTGGAAATGTTCTCCTTCTTGTATATCCTCTGGGTGCAATAATCAATTTGAAGATATCTTAAGTCGATTGTGTCGTAACAACACTGATCCGAAGAAGTGTTTTATGGACAAGAATTTACATCCAAGATATTTTTTTGCCTTTTCTGATCACTCACCTTTCGGTGCCTCTAATATTTTGAACCTTTTTCATGCTGTTTACAAATACAATGCTGTGAACGAGCACGAAGGTCCATACCTTCAAGCATTCAGCAAGCCTATCATGACAATTCCGAGCGATGCAAAGGGAAAATATACCCGGAAGAAATTCTGCTTCCGCGTTGCAACTGTGCACACAAACTCTAATACATGTAGTCAGGTTGCAGTCTTTCAGACATGCAAACAAAAGTACTGACCCGTTCTATTTTCAAAATGTACTCTCGATGAATATTCAACACGAACTTCGTCATGAACCCTGGAATTATGGCCTTTCGACCAACCTTGTCAGCCGTTCACTATTTGCATAGTTCAGTGACTCTCAACTAGCCTGAACTCGGTTCAGAGTTTGAGAGGGTGCCATTGATATCAATTGTCCAATCGATTGAGAAGTGCGCAATTCCATTTATATGGCAAAATTCAGCTTTTTCTCATTAGCCAAATTGGCAGGCAAAATATGGAAGGACCCTCAGCAGTGCAGTCAAAACAGAAGCCAAGTTAATGTGAAGTTGAACAAGTTTTTGTAGGAGGTATACACTTAAATCAAATATTGTTGGAAAATTCTTGGTAAAGGAAACAGAGACAAAATCCATCTTGGAAGAAAACAAAAGAGAACACTTCTGGAAATTTTGAATGCATATCTGGTTTTATTTTATCTTACAGCTTATTATTTATGACCACCAAGATTTCAAATTTAACCATGGGAAAACGGCTACTCACGTGCATTCTTAGTTGGAATTTTAACGATTATATCTAGCCCACTTGCTATATAAAGTCGGTCGCTTACGGTAAGGAAGTATACGGTAAAAATAGCTGTAAATGCCTGCCTACCTGAAGCCAATAATGAAGAGGGAGTTATACCACTGTAAGACAGGTCATATCCCCGAATTCATTTGACTGTGTTAGTAACTGTGATTGATTGACTGAAGTCTTTAAATCCATTTAGCAATAAATGTGGCCCATGAATCTGTACAAAAAAACAGCTTTAGCGCTCGAACTACAGTTCGCTTGACTGCCTTTTGACAATGTGCGCACAATATTTACCATCCAAATGACCCCCATTGTCCTGTTTTGTAAACTGCCATCCTCACAAACGTTTTTGCCAGAGAGAGTAACTCTCTCAGTGCTAGTGCAAATTCGATGACATGTTATACACTTTTTCTCTCCGTAGTGATAAATTAAATCAGCTATTGCAATAGTAACCAGCATTGTGACCGTGTCTCGGGGCCCGGTTCCTGTAGTGGTAGACTAAATGATCCAAACTATCTATCTTTCGGAAGAAATTTATTGAACTCAATTGTATTCGTCACTTTAATCTGTTTACAATTTTTACAAAATTCTTGTGATATTTGAATTGAAGGGTATTTACGAATGGAGTGGTATACAGCTCCGTTTAATATTGGCTATATTTTCATTAACTTCACCAGGTCCCCTCCACACTTTCATTCCTTTGTTATGTCACTGTAATCACAGCACTATGAAAATGATTTTAAAAATCTCCATCGTCCCAACAAGTATGAAACTCGTGCATCCCTGGTACAGGATTAACAAAGTTTCAAATCGATACTGCGTAAAACACCAGTTTACTACGAGATTTTTCATTAAGGCTGTTGCCTTGTTATGTTTAACTAATATATGAGATGAGCTTTTACTATCTTGGATAAATTTTCTAATTTAAATCTTATGAATATTGCAGAATCCAGCAGCTACCTATAATTTCAACATGTCCTAAGTATAGACAATAGTTACCTAACCCAATATTCCCATAATTATCCCGATTAACACTTCTAAGATAACAAGTAAAATTTGAAAAAAAACGTTTTATTTCCGCATGGAAAGTACACAACTATAATAACATTCCAAATACATTATTCCAGCAACCCTGAGAAAACAGAGACGAAGCGGCACACAGGAATGGAAAGATGAAATATTTCAGTCTGATTCCAAGTATTAATAAAGGATAATATTTACTATTTACAAAGCATCAGCCGTTTGGATCTGTCTATATGCATAAAAATGAACAAACTGCCCTTAAGTCAATACTTTCAATTTATAATCACGATACCGTTCAGGAAATGAAAGTACGTAACAGCAGTAGCGGGTGATGCCAATGTATGGCCATCTCACCTCTTATTATCATTGCTTTGTGTGGTGTTAAAAATGTTTAAATACATTAAGAATAAAGGTAATCCTTGCTTCTTTAATTTCTAAACTGCGTATACAGGTATCTGCGTACTTGACTTAACCAAAATAAAGATTAGTTAAACGAATGCGTTACCTTTTTGTTGTAAAAGATTAAGTATACATTTAACTATCTTTAGTTTCACACAAATTGTCTGAGTGTTTGGAAGAAATGTCAGAATGTAAAATATTAAAAAATGGAGTAAGTACAAAGTTGGTCTTAATTACCATAATTTCTAATACTATTAAGATAGATGTTTTATTACGACCAAAACACACAATGAATAAAACACAATTACCTTGAAGGTAATTTAAAGTGTCTATGTATTTTGAATGTCAACATTACTAAGAATTATGGGTGAATTACTTCGTTTGCATAAATATTTTGGTCATCCCTTCTCCAAACATGCTTTGTGCAAGAAGTGTAACATTTGTAGTTTTAGTCACAGACACTGATTTAATTCACACATTTAATTTTCACAGTTATCGCAGTTTATTCATATTGACTCATTACCTGAATAATATTTTAAAGCTTGAGGGCTTCGAAAGGGTACTGTCTGTCTTCTTATCAATAACAAAGTCTTTATTCAAACTGTAAAAAGGAAAATCATCGGTGCAATTTCATATCAAAACGAACAAATATTCAACACGCAGTTTTGGGACTTATTCATACTGAAACATTTGAAGACTGTTTCATTTTTACCACTCTCATGCTCTGAAGAAATACACACACACCGTGAAGTCGGTGAGAAGTGAACTGTTATTTGCATAATGCATTTATAATCTCAATTCCTTAGGTGAATCTGCTGACGGCGAGTCTCGCACCTACAGTTCAGTTGTCATCAAGCTCTGGTCGGATCACACTGAAATTCTCATAGTGAGCGCGATCTATAGCCATGTATGTCTGCAACAAGATCACAAAGTTAAAATCTGTCATCAATTTAGTCGTAAGTATTTTCACGACCTTGAGTACTAGAAACTAAAGCAGATTCCTTAAAAAGTGCAGATGATTGACTTATAGAAATGTTTAGAGTCAATAATACCAAACAGACGTATGTATAAAATTGAAGAAGTACATTCGAAGTTCATTATTTTGTAACTGTATGCAGCTCATGGGACAGAAGCGCAATTAAGTCTCCAACTGACTTGTCAATTTCATTTTATTTATTTGCTTTAAACTTTGCTCAGAAAATATTTCTGCCTTTGTTTTTTAGTCTTTCTAAAGTTCAAATGAACAAACCCAATATGTTAGTGGTGAAAAAAGTGGTTAAAAATCTTTTAATACTGCAAAGACAAAGGAAGAAGCAGCTAATGCATTTTGCAAAGATGGATCCTAGTACAAAGCTAACAACTAAGCTGCAAAGAACTATATTACTGACGGAATGCGTGAAATTGACATTCTCTTTTTGAAAAGATTCCTCACGTTCTCAGTCTTATTGTCATCCATTTCTCTGAGGATGCAGACCAGATCGCTGAAGGTGGGTCTGTTGCTAGGGTCCTCCTCCCAGCAACGAAGCATCAAAGAGTAGCTAATTGGGAAGAAAATGAAATACAAAAATCATCAATGACCTTGTACACCGAAAAGAAAATAAAAGCTCAATAGATATACCACAGGTATATCATACCAGTTACAGGAAATAACATCTGCCACTTTGCCCTGTTACTTACCTACGGACACCAGTCAAGGCAATGACACTTCGCAGGTTTTCATACAGAGTTCATCATCGTACGCACAGAACATTAGGAAAACACATTTGGTAATTTATGATGATACAAACAGGAATGTGTGCATATTTATTCACTCAATAACACCAACCATTTAAAAATTTTGCTTAAACTAAAAGAAAACGTTGCACTGAATCGTATGGATCGGAAAGGTTGGAGCATACTTTTCTGTTTCCAACAATGGTCCATCCTACCGATTTGAAATCTTATAAAATCTTCTTACATTTCGTCATTGCAGTTCGGTGGTTTTGACATGCGATATCCGTCCATAAGTTGAGCTGCCAATGACTTGGTAGCAATAGATGGATACGGGGTGCCCCCTGTGCCAAATGAGCGAATCGTGATTAAATTGTAGAGAATCTAATAACTTCTTTAAAAGCACATCAAAAGCACATTAAGGCCACAATGGAGGGTGAGACGATCTGAACGATTCGAATCAGTTCGAACTTTGTGAATGCAGTCATGAATTGTACTGCATAAGTTGTGGATTTATTTCTACAGGATGTCCTAGATGACTCACCAATTGAAGCTATTTCCCAAAGCAGAATTCCAAAGGACCACCTAATGTTAGACAGAAGAAAAACACTATCATCAGCCATGGCACAAATAAGTGAAACGTAGCGTTGAATTCCTAGAATGCACAGGAAAGAGGATTTTATAGCCACACCATCATAGTTTGGGAAAATGCAATGATATATGTTTGTCAAAAGAGCTGACGGTACCTCAGCTGCTTGGCTCCCCAGCATTGATTGGAGTAATCTCTATGAATCTTTGTGCTATCCTGTCTTGATATTTTCATGAAGTATTCTCATTCACCACTTTCTACTTACACATCACTCTGGGTTGTGTAGGTACGATGCATCAAGGACTCAATAGCCAACCAACGAGTGGGAACACGGCGCTGCAAATTATCAAGAAGTATAAGTATTACTTTTTGTAAACCTTATCCAACTTAACAGGCAAACTGAAACTCAACAGTCAGAAAAACTGGCCAGGGGCAAATTTTTTTTTTTTTCAAAAACTGGTTGATTTTATTCCTTACAACATTTGTTTGACAAAGATCAACACCAGTGAAACAACACGCATCTAAAATGCATACCATAGAAGTCTGGACGTAGATATCCTCCCCCCTTGAAAGTCCAAAGTCAGAAACCTTAGCAACCAGTCCATCTCCGAGCAAGATGTTTCGTGCAGCCAGGTCACGATGAATTACCTATCGAAAAAGATCACTAGAGAGAAGTGTAAGCTGAACATGATTTTTTGAATGACAGAAGAAAACACAAACACGCAAACAGATTCCCACTACATGTAGTTCATTACAAATGAATCGAATTGCTTAGTAACTTACCCCGGACATAGCTAGATGCTTCATTCCCTTAGCAACATGCAGGGCAAACTCAATGAGTTGGTCAGACGATAAGGCACCCTCACCTGAGCTTGACTCCAAGCGGCCTGTGCGCAGATAGCTGCGCAGATCACCGTTGGGAAGAAACTCCAGAGCAACGTAGAGAACATCTTTGTAAACAAAAACAATCGTAATAATGATAGGTATAGGTGTTGAGTTGTAAACTTACATTTATCAAGACTGAGTTCGTTTGAATGACCCACACCGTTACAAACTTACCTTCATTCTGACAAGCCCCAAGTAACGACACAACATTAGGATGGTAACCGATGCAGGTCATTGTACGAAATTCTTCCATGAAGTCATCCCGATCAGTTTTGGATGCTTGTCCTGCGATCATAAAGGAAACGTAGAGAACAAACCATGTATCTTTTATTTTAAGGTTACTGCTGTACGGTGGCTGATCTCCGCCAGGAATACACTTTTTTTATTTTATGGCGTTATAACGCCTTACGGCGTCCACACACTCACATACACGAGGCTCCGCTTATGCGCATAGTATTTGCAGTTACTGTGGCCGTTCTTGGACGGTTTGAATCTTGCAAGGTATGTGATAAAAGTCCTTTTTCTGCAGGTAGTCCTGATGCTCATTAATAACATGGATATAAAGCCTGGGCGTTAGGTCCAATAGGGCGTTATAACGTCATAATATGGCGTCATTACGCCCTAAAATGGGGCGTTCCAACGCCGTAAAATAAAAAAGTGTATTCTTGGCGGAGATCAGCCACCGTACTGCTGACTAAAGCAGTTTTTCCATCGGATTTTTCTTCCATTAGATTTTTTCTTCCTTGGCCAGGCAGAAACTTCCCTTGACATTCCTTCGTGTCAATCTAATGCACATTCCCATGTGGACCTTTAAATTTTTTACCGTAAAGAAACATTTATTCGCTGTGAAAGATGAATACATTGCCAGCCCCAAATCGGCCAAATCTGCCACCTTTTACGTGGCGTTTGAACAAGATGTACCCGTACACAATGTGTCTATAGCTTTATCTGGGCACGCTTCACTGTGTGTGCGCGGCACACTATCACAGTGTTCGCAAGGAGACGGGGAACCGTACGTCCATTTTCACGTGCAAGCTGTCGATCTCTATGTAGCGGTAGTCTTGTTCGTAGGTCTAGCGTGGTGGCGTTCAATCTACATTGTACGGGAACTGTTCCCACTAGACTTTTTAGCGCCCCTGCTAACTTACTGTGGCTGATAAGAAATATTCCGCGACCTTGTTTGGCCTGGTCAGGTACATGTACAAATAATGTACAACTTAAAAGGGTCGTTAGTGTACCGCGTTTTTTTACCACTGGATTTAATTTTGTAATTCTACAGGAAGGTAGAGATAAATTAACCAAAAGAAGTGAAATGGAGACACAATTTTAGCTTTTACCACTCAAAGTACATGATTTTGTAAAATATTAAATTTTATGATTTCATTAAGATTTGCATCTTCTTTGCCTCCGCGCCATACTCTATTTGCGTAATGTTCAATTCAAGGACTGATAAACTTACGGAGTTGGCATCATGTAAAACAACTAATTTTTGTAACCTTTTAGAACTTTGACTGCTGTCTTTGTCATCTTCCCGCCGATGTTCACAGTTCCTGATCTCACTTCACCAAAGTTCCCTTGACCGAGGACTGTGTCCCCAACCACCATGTTCTTCCACTTAATCTCCCATCTCAGCGCCCAAGATGGCAAGCCAATGTCTTCGTAGACAGTGGACGCTATACCATTTTCTGGCATTGTCCTTTCGTAGTCAACTTCATCCTGTGCATAAAAATGTGCCATAAAAAAGGGAACCAAAATACATTTCAAGTATTCCATGCGTAATTGTTTCCAACGTTTTCAAAGAGGGGTAAATCAAACAGTAAACATAAGAATTCCGTAAAATCAAAAGCAAGGAAGCATTATTCATTTGAAAGAAATAGCAAACACACAATTGTTTTGTAAAATGCCGAACGACTACGTTTGTTAAATGTACTTTATTTTCCTTTTACTGGCCAATTTTTTCATTTCCTTGTTTCGCTTATGCACTCATCTATTATTTCAGATAACCAGAGATGAACCAAGCATTACACTTACCATCTCTACAGTTGTCCGTTTTGGCCGATTATTCTTTGCCGTTCTTTTTTTCCTCCATATCCTCACACCAAATGCAATCAATACGATGGTGAATGCCGTACCTACTACACTCACCACGGCGATTACTGTAGCATTGTCGGCTTGGGCATTTGCTAGAAAGAAAATTACCAGATTAACACAAAATAAGGCGATCTAATATTGATAAAGTGAGCTGAAAAGACCATGGAACAGGAAGGCTATAGAACTGACAAGTCTTTAATGAAGAGAACTTCAATCAATAATGCTTAGTTTAAATTCTTAACACGTGTTTAATGCATCTGATCTAACCGCTGCTTGTAAACGAGCTTTACAGCAAAATGCCAATATTCAGATCAAGGAAGTAATGTATTATCGTATTATGTGATGTGAAATAGGCCTTAAGCGTCTTGCTAATATGGGAAGCTCAAGTCGAAAGCACGTTGATGTGTCCATTTTAAACAAACTTTAAGACTACCCAAGGGGGGCAGACTGGTAGTGGGTTCAATCACATTTCAACAGTGATCATTCCAACAGGAAATAGCCATAAGGGGGAAACTAGAACAATTCGAACCACGGACAGCACCTAAAATACGCTGGTCAAGATACCTCGATATAGGACTCTTTCTTTCCTTGATTAGTGTCCATGATCCTGCATATATAATAATGCTTAGAGTGTTTTGCAACTCCTATGCCTCGCCTAATATATTACCTGCATGCTTCCAACAGTGGCAATTTGTCGTAAAAACCTTTTAACAGCAGCGTTTTTCCTTACCTGTGTAGATTGGTTGCAACAAGTCACTCGTTACATAATCTTCCTGTAAAGGGGAAGAACATCATTTTCAAAGTGATGAACAATGATACAGAAGTGCTGTAAACAAGATAACGTGAGGGGACCAGGATTTGTTTTATTTCATACACGCACCTCTCACCTTTACACAGGGGACTCATGGGAATCTGTAAAACCCGGAATCTTAGAAACATCAGGAGTGTTACCCATATCCCTGAGATGACTCACTCAACAAAACGATCATCTGATGGCTTCAGCCTTCAACCCCTTACATTTGGTAGTTGAATAAATGGGCTCAGATCTTACCGTTCCATCTTCCAACACAGCATACGCCCTTATGAACGCTGTATACTTGGTACTAGGCGCTAGCGGTCCATTCTCTCCCTCGTGGTGTCGTGTCGTTTGCCTTCGCTTGCGTCTTGAGTCATTGCTACCACACACAGAGATTCCTCCACTTCCTACAGTAACGTCTCTTCCTTCAGTCAGTTCGTGCCTTTTGTGTTGGTAATCGAAAAGATTTTATTATACTGTTGCGTTCCCTAAATATCAAGTCGATGGTAGCATGGACTTTATTAGTGTCTACGGGATGTGATATTTGGGGTCAACAATTTATTAAAAGGTGGACGTGAAACAAGGGGTTTGGGTGACAGTCAAACTGTATGGTTGGTTTATTGCTCTCACTTCTCTTCATCAAAGTTCAATGTGGGTTTGAAGAAGGTGTAGCTTAACATAATACAACACACAAAAGGCAAAGTTATAGAGAGGCGAAGTTGTATACGAGTGTAACTAAACTACAGTTTGGCAGGACCATTGGAAATGTGAGTCGGACGGAGTGGGTACGGTACATGTGTGTAGCATCACACAGCTAGGCTACACTCATCACATTGACCACCACATTGACTAGCAAGGGCTGGACGGGGCCAGCGCCGGTATGTACCGACCGCACTGCTGCTCAGACTGCAATGAGTTGAGCGCAAGGATAAAGTCGCCACACTGTGTACCATTGGCTCAGCATAGAGATGGGGAGGACTGGGCTAGTTAGCAGGACAAGGGTGGCGAGGGACACGGGGGTGTCTCGCCCGGCAATCGGTTCAGACGTAGCGGTGACGGGCTGCTACTACTCGCTCTAGCACCCTGGGCTAATTCGTACCGCTCTCGCATCGGTCCAAGCTAAGCAAGCTGGCCATTCATATGGTTATATTTCTTTGCCATAAGAATGGGTACTATCGCACTTCTCTCAGAAAGGGTCCAACTGCCGCACTACGACAGGGGTTTGGTCCGCCGCACCTGACCGACGAGCGAGGGAAAATCTGCTCTATTTATAGGCTTTTAGAGTCATAGGAATTAATAAAGTATGAGCGTCGGTGAACAGCTCAACCAATGAAAACCTTCCATCTCAAAGGGTCACATGACTTCCTGCTAGAGACAGAATAAGAAGTCACGTGTACAAAGTGTAGAGGCGGGTGCGTGAAAGTGCTTACCCGGTCATCTCTAGCGTATGATTGACAGTTACAAAGTTTGAGGTTTCTGAACATTAGCATTTCAGGGAACCTTACCACGCCCAACCACGCAGCCACGTGGAGGGGAATTTCGACATGCCAAAACTGAACAGAGAAAACACAAGGATAAAGGAGTGAAGGAACACGCGATCATGCCAGAGTACAGCATGAATAACTTAATACAAAATTAGCGTCTCTGCTACATGTCCATAATGCATAGCTGAGCTAAATAAGAGACCCTGACCAATGCAAGTACCGAGAAAGAGTAAACTAGGGGGCGCTAGAATTCCAAGATTTGCGGGAGCGCAACAATACGTTTTAAGAAAAAAACAACCGATTATGCTTAAATAAATGTGTGTGTTCTTACCGTCTTTGTCAAAACACTTCTGCTTCAATTTATTTGTTTTGTTAAATTAGAGTCAATTTCCTTGTTAGGAACAAAAATGAATAAGAATTCTTAGTCGAACATAGCGTTAGGTGAAAACATTGAAGTGTTTGATTTTAACTTGAGAAAGAATCTGCTCATTGCTAAACAGAATTGGACGCTTTCAACACGCGTTCTGTGCGTCTATAGCTTCCCAACGCAACAGGCCTTTTTTTTATCATGCACAGCTCAATAAAATTCCTGTTAAAGCATTACAACCGCAAACGGCCAAATTTAAAGCATTGCAGTACTGGTGTGGCAGAACGCACATACCCTACTAGGGTCAATGCTACATAAGCTCTTCCTGTTGTATCATGTGCCTCGAGGTAGGTACCAAGCATGTCGGGATGATACAAAACATCCGGGTCTCTGTCATCGATGTCGTCATTATTATTCAACCGAATGATTGTTACTTCAAAGCAGCTGTTGAATAAATGACAGGCTTGAGTGAATTTATGTGCTCAGCAATTTGTGTTATGCCCGTGAAATTCAGCTTTGTGAAAATATCATATAGGTTGTATTAAATAGGTTGTATGAATCGATTGCTCAAGGTTTTGTGCAAAATTGTCATTTCACTGTTTGAAAATTGGCACACGACGTTGTTTCAACTTGAAAAATGACTCAAGGTCATTTTAGTGGGTAAAAAACTGGGTTACAGAATCAACTGTGGGGTGTTTTTAGTGTGATAGTAATACTTAGACGTTGTACCTTATTGGTCCTCTTCGTTGACTTATTGGTGCTAACCTCATTATGAATGTGTTTGCAGTTACAGGATTGCCGATGTCCGTTGGTGGGACTGGAGTCGTTGGCTTAGCAGGAACTATGCATGATTTGCAGGATAAAAAACATGGAAAGTCAGTCTTAGTTGAGTGTAATTCAAGCAAAAGGCGAGCATAAAGACTGTGTGTGTATAATTTACAGTGTGTGTGGAAGCAATCTATTTCAATACCTGCTGCGTTGGTGGTGCAGCTACCGACTGCTTCTGAGCTTTTTTCTCCCGTTGCTATAGTAGTGGCGCTGACTTTGAATCGAAAGTCTGTAAAACTGGCCAAGTCGCTCTTGTTAAATGAATATGATTCTTGACTGCCATCAACAATTTTTGCACCGGAGTTTTGGATGTCAGCCTGTGCACTAAATCCCGTCCCGGGCTGGGGATAAGCATTGTAGTAAACCTAAAAAGATACAATGATAAAAAAAATACCTGGATCTGTTGCCTGCTGAACTATCGCCAGGAGTGTGGATATTACTGCCCACGGTGCATTACGCGATAATAGAAATGTTTGAAACTTAACCTGTGGTATTTGAGGCGAACCTTTATCAAACCTCTACAAAAGTTGTGGTGGTCAGTTGGTGAACACCCAGGATATAAATTATTTATTAGTTATCCAAAAGTTCTTGTGCGTTTGGAGGTTCGGTCATTCTAACTGATAAACCTTCTGTTTCTGGATAAAAAGCAGATAAATCGAAGTGAAATAATTCACTTTAAAGTTAGACCCTAGGAGTGAGGTTGATGCCTACAAACAAGATTACTGGATGATTAACTCTACCGTGTAACTTTGAATTATTCCGTTTACAACTTCAGGCTGGTCCCAGCTTATAATGCAGGAGTTTTCTTGCTCTTGGCTTGCAACATTCAGCGGTCGTGATGGAGCTGGAAGGGAAAACTATTGCACATTGATAATCTTGGTCAAGAATTTAAATGACAGAGTCGCTGCAAAAATCATATTGAGTGAATCTGGAACATTGTCGTCCCAAGTTTTCCTCTAAAATGCTTACCGACGGATCAAAAATCGAAGGGAGAGGCTTTCTAAGAAAGTCAGGTCTGAAAGAATCGTAAAAGCATTCTAGTACCCTCCGAGGCCTGTATATCGAGCCAAAAATAGCTACCGGGGCAGAATTCTGTTTTCAATGTTTTGGGGCGGGGGACTTTGATTTAGAGTGGGAGTCATTGTCTGTCATTTTTTACTAGTACGCTTGGGTATGTTTTCGACACTTATCGCTCAGTGCGTGGAGTTGGTGTTCTCACAGCCTAAGCCAGTAAAAAAATCTAACTGTTGCTTCAAATGACGTTGAAATGAGTGAAGTATAATTTTCAAAAAGAATCCTTAGAGACATTTAATTCTTTACAATGTTTTCTCACTGTCTTGAGCAGTTGTGAAAATCTGCTGAGTTGGGTTGCTTGTAAGATTTTGTCCACCTTCCTTGTTAAATGAAATCACCACCACAGTGTAATCAGTGTATGCTGTCAGACCTTCGACTAGTAATGATGTCACATTTCCAGTTACTTGAGCTGTTGTTTGAAACACATTAAGAAACATTTCAGCAAGGCGCTTATAATGGATGAAGTTCTAAGAATAATTGGGCATTCATGTCTTCTTGTTCTTTATGTTCAAAGGTGATTTTTGTTAACGACATTCTCAAAGTACAGTGGAAGATAACAAGGTCCTAATTGGGATGTTACAAAATTACCTTTTATCACAAGTACCTCGTATAATGAGTAAAAGGTCAATAAAGACTTGGGCACTCATTTTTTCTTTCTCGTAAACATGATGTTGTAATAGCAGTGTTCATGACTGTGTTTGATTAGAAGATATTGTTAATGGCTGCAGATGTTTATTCTTCTGTTGTTGCAAATTAACTTTTATAAACAGCGTACAGGCACAACAGTTTGTAACTTACCCATTTTAATGTTGGCACCATCTGACTGTCTAGTTACGTTGATTTTATAGCCATCAATTGGTCCATTTTGAACGGCTGGCTCATCCCAAATGACAACAAAGCTTTCTGGTTGGACATCCATTGGAGCAAGATTCCGAGGCTCAGATGGCTCTATGGCAGGTTTTTCAAACACTAATTTAATAGACTGATCCAAGCTAAAGAAAATAATGCTGCCATACTAAATGAAGTTTAGCTCTTATTTGAAAGTGAAACATTTATTTTGGGGATATATTTCTATAATTCACGAGGAAGCAATATTTACTTGTCTTCAAAGTCCGTTGAGGTCCACCTGCCTGGATGTCGCTTGATCCAACCTTGTTTGTACATTGGACTTGCACGTAATACTCCGTGTAGGCTTGCAGACCTGTCACAATGTGACTCACATCAGTGACTGGACTGCCTGGTGATGACATAAATGGACCAGTTGAAGTAGTGCTGTAATTCACCTGGCAGATTGGAGGTGGTAGGTTACCATCGAAGGTGATGACCAAGGATACGTTAAGTTGATCAGAACTTAATGCAGAAACCTGAACAGTGCCAATCGCAGGTCTCTCTGAAACGAAATCAGTAAGAAAATGCGTGGTTCAGTGATGGCTGACCAATAGAACATGATTACAGTTATATGTGTGTAAGTTTATCGATTAAGTGATGAAGGCATTAGTAATCATTTTTGCAAGAATTGTTTTCCAAAGCTTAGCAGTCCAGGTTTTGGTTGCATTTGAGAGCATAACATTGGCGATATTCCGGCTATAATTACATCACTACGTGTATTACTAAACTGTTTACTTGGCTTTAGTCTCCAGAGCATTTTATATCTAAAAACTGAAGAGCTGAGAGATTAGGAATAAAAAATACCGATAACGAAGACCAATGCCTCCCTTATGTCATCCATCACACTGCAGGCATAACTGCCATTGTCGGTAGCGATCACGTTGTTGACAGTCAGGTAGCTTATCTGCTCAAAGTCTCCAAGGGACGAGTTTGTTATGGCGTACTTGGCATCATCGATAATTTGATTACTTCCAAAGTACCATGCGATGTCAACATTTGATCTTGCATACACTGTGCAGCTGATCCGAACAGTATCACCGACTTCTCCCTCAACAGGATCCGACACAGATATGATTCTGCCATCAACTATTAAGAGAAGATCACATCAACTATAAAATAAAAAGTCCTGGTTATAGCTTGCACTTCTTTCTCTACTTTACTTATTCTCTACTTTACTTTTTTTATGCGGACAGCGTGGTTTTTATAGACATACAAAACACAATATTGTTGAGAAATGATTTTATTTTAAGATGTACATTGTAGATTCATGTCCTAAATGTCAGCCTGGGAATAACAACAATAGCGTTAAGTAAAATCAAACCAAACTGTGGGACAAAACATTTTAATTACAGAAGCAAGCACAAGGGATCAGACTGTTCGTTGCTTGTCTTCAGCTTGATTTTTCAATATGAATATAAATGATGAATATCTTTATGGAAATGGCTTCTTCGAGGCTATTCAAGAATTAAGGCCTCGTGGGAGAGGTCAGTTTTAAGATGACGTTTTATTGCTGATTTGATATAAATTACATGTACTTCTTGTAGAATGTGAATGGACATTGGCAGACTATACACGTAGGACATTAGAACAGATACTAAATTGCTATTTTAAATATAATTTTCCCAGTTTTCAATTTCCATTTTTTTATTGGGAGTACCGGTAGTTTTTTGAGGGGCACAATTCCAAACATAAAAAAGGAAATATCCCTGATGCTAAAATCATAATTCCAATGAACTCAATCATGGGGGTAGTGTGCCTTCCTTGTTTATAAACTATCGGCATATGTACATGTACCTGAAAGTACAATGTATGCAAGTCTACACAAAGTAATGTACATGATGCTAAAAATTTTGGTATTTGATAAACAGACTTAACAGGGAAAACACCAAAAATTCAGCTGATACATAGGTACATGTACATGTATATGCAAGGTTCTTATTTTTAACAAGAGCCACTCCCATGAACCATGTTCCAAAATGTTGGCATGATGTAATCATTACATGATGACATCAGTTTTGGACTACTGAAAAACTGGTTTTCAAGCTTGCAACTTACCTTAACTTTAAACTGTTTTAAAATTTCTCTTATTAAGTCAAAGGGATAAAGGGCTGTTTTCAATATATGATCCGCTCCAGAAAAATGGGTAATACGTCGCCAGATTCAGGTTATGAGTTTTTGGAGTGGCTGGGATTCTGTACATCAAAACCTACAATATGATATCTGAATGACCTCTGTAGTGCGCTGCGTTCTGGAGACATGGACATCTATATATCCACATTTTCGGATTCAATAAAAGCACTTTTCGAGAAAAAGCTCAAAAAAA
This sequence comes from Acanthaster planci, assembly GCF_054643075.1. Taxonomy (NCBI): domain Eukaryota; kingdom Metazoa; phylum Echinodermata; class Asteroidea; order Valvatida; family Acanthasteridae; genus Acanthaster; species Acanthaster planci. The sequence goes on along the minus strand of NW_028257698.1, from coordinate 7,925 downwards.
AAAACTCAAGAAGTGTAGCACTTGCAAACACAATGCTATACAGGATTTCCTACTGAATGATCAATGTTTTATATTTATTCATCAGTATCTGTGTTTGTAGTCTCAAATTCTCAAAGCAAAGTATAAAAGAAAACCAAAATATCACGTTTCTGAGGAAACCTCCAAATACATGTAGAACAGGCCATTATGTGATTTGGCATTACACAACTTATTACAGTTGACTCTCGTTATAACACAGTTGCAAGGACCAGACAAATTACGTTGTTATAACCAGGACTTTGTTATAAGAGTGGAAAAACAACGAAAAACATAAGAATTCAAGAAAGTAGGATTCTCAGAAATTGTTCTTTGTAACAGTATTTTTTATAACAGTGTTCTTTATAATGAGAGTACTGTACTTTTTTGCAGAGCGGGTCAAATATGACGTGACCATGCTGGAATCAATCTATATACAAGAACTACTTACTGAGTACATCCAGATCAAACGGCCCAGTTACCGGTTCCATTCCGACTGCAATGGCTGTACAGGTGTATCTGCCATTGTCATTTGGCATCACATCACTCTGTATCCTTTCATACAATCCCTCTTCACTCATGTTCATTGGCAAAACAGTGAAATTGGGATAGGTGATTGTCACTGGTAAGACAAGATCTCTGGAATGCAGATTGACTTTGCAATTCCATGTGATATTATCTACACCAGGCCTGTCTAAGACAGGATTAGGATCTGGCATCAGGGTCACTGCAAGATTTCCTGTAAAATGGAAATAGAATTTGAGTTACATTAAAATACAAGTGAATTCTATCTTCATGATTGATTCACTTGAAAGTTCACAATCAGAAATCAACACAAGATAATGAGTCATAAACCTACAGCATAACTGGTGTCCAATTTGGTTTGGGAAAGTGTGCTGGTCAATATGTGTGTAGGTTACATGACCGGTGAAAATAATGACTTTTTATCCCTTGGCATAGCCGTCTTTGACCATACCTAAACCCACTTTAAGTATAGTTAATGTTGATGCATAATCTTTAAGAGTGATATGTGTGTCCCTTCAGTTCTAGTTCCCAGTGGCGTATCATTTCATAACTAGTATCCCCGTATCAACGGAAATGACAAACAACCTGTTTGAACATCTTGTTAGTCAAGGTCAGTTGCTTGATTGAGATGACATGAAATGTGTTCTTACTTTTGTCACATGTCTTGCCACTGAATTCTGCATCATTGCACGTACAAGTTCCATCAACATTATTACATACGACGTCATTCTGGACTGGTGCTACACAGGTGCAACTCTCTTGACAATTGAAGCCATAATGGACTCCTGGAGTACAAACTGTGGAAAGACAAAGAAAGTCAAGAATTCCATAATGATAAATTCTATAAGCTCCTTTGCTTTGTGGTAAAAAATCATTGACTTTCCAGGAACATAACACAAATTAAGCCACTGAATGTTTGCTTTTCAATGATTTCATTCACTTGGGTGTTGCATTGCCTACCCTATGTACTTACTTGTGCAACCTCCATCACCAACACCATTTCCTTCAAAACCACGGTTACATTGGCAGGTGAAGCCACCTTCTGTGTTATTGCATGTAGCATGCATATTACAGTCATGTCTGTCTTGAGCACTGGTACATTCATCAACATCTAAAAAAAATGACAAACCACAAACGTTTTACGACGAGACGTCTGAATTTTTTTAACATTTCCTTAAACAAATTGAACCTAAAATAAATAACACAGTTATCCTAAAACAAAGCCTCAAAAGCCATCGCCATTAAAAATGCCTTAATTAATCATTTATCTCCCTAAATAATCGATCAGACCTACAAAACAAACCTCTTATATTCAGTTGATAGGTTCCATCGGCAGAAATAGTGGTTTCTGGATTTGCAGTGGCCACACATGTATAGATACCACTATTAGTCTGGTGTACATCACTGAGTGTTTGCTCATGCAATCCATTCATGCGATGAGTCATTGTCATTGATGTTGATGATCCTGGATGCATCAAACCAACCAGTACATCGCTATTTGGTAGGTTTATTGTGCACTGTATGGTTACGTTGTCTGCAGACCGTGTGTCAGAAACTGGACTAGGTGGTGTAGATGTCACAGAAACAACATTCAAGGAGTCTGAAAAGAAATGTTCAATAAACCAAATGCTTTGTTCTATGAGTGTGTTGCTCTTTGAAAGGACAGACAAAGTCTGATAAAACCAACGTAAAGTGGGAAACTTTAATCAGGTCGCTTCTACCTTGTATTGTAACAGTGAAAAGGACAGAGACAAATCTCAAATTAAATTGGCATTCCGTTCACATACATGTAATAAACAAAGACTTTAGAAAACAGCAGTGTAGGACACGTAGGAAAGGCCCCACAAATTTTGTGTTAATGAACATCTGCTGCGGAATGTACATTGTAAGTAGAAGTTCTGTTACTAACAGAACTTCTACTTAGAATTGGAGTTAGATCTTTTCCTTTCCATTCAAGCTAACAGTTAGCTTGAATGAAAAGGAAAAGATCTAACTCCAATTCAACAGGCCTGTACTAATAGGTTTAAAAGGGGACTGTAACAACCACTGTTTTAGTCAATATGTGTCTGGAAATGATGAGCGATAAAGTCGTTGTCAATGCTTTCATTAAGACACACGATAAGGAAAATTAATTGCTGACCTTTATCACACACAGCTCCATGAAATGCTGGTGTACAGCTACAAACACCGGTTTCTTGATTACAAGTCCCACCACTCACGCAGTTACATCTCTGATTACAATTGGCTCCATAGAAGTCATCAAAGCAATCTGGTAAAAAAATCCACACAATTTGCTTCATATTTGTTTGTAAGTGTACAGAATTCTTATTATGGAATATAAAAAATAGAAAAATACGCCAAAACATGTTACAATTTTCTTCACAATAATCATATTATCACCGACAAGTTGTTTGACATTACTTACTAACAACTAAGGGGTAATTTGCAGACATTGGAACTGACATTCCATTAATGACTCTTGTTGCTTCACATTTGTAGGTTCCTGCGTTGGCTGGATGGACATCATTGGTCAAATCCACAGTATAGACACCATTTGTTGACACACTCAATGGAAGTGCTTGATTGTTTGGAACCTTGGTTATTTTGACAGAGACATCATTGTCAGGAAGGTTAACAGTACAAGTCAGAGACACTGCCTCTTGGTTTGTAGCTGTGTCTGTTACTGGACTAGCAGGATTAGAAGTCAAGGAAACCGTCAAATCATCTGAAATGATAACCAAGAGGAAAGTAAGTAAGAAAAATATTCTGTGTGTCCATTGCAATAGCATCTCTGTAAAAAAAATCTACATGGGTTTTACCCATTTCTCTTGGTCGAGAGCCAGTCACCTGTGTGATTTGTAACAGTTGATGAACACTTTCCCGGTTTTATACAAAAAGCTGAGTGTCTGGATTCTAACTCCAATACTCGGCAACCATCATCATCATGTTAGCACGATTAACACAATCAATGCGTATCTATTTCACAGATTTGGGAATGAAAATTACATGTACACCAACTGGGCAGTATTCTGAGTCATATTATACATGTTAGAGACGTTCACTAATATATAGATATGGATGGAGGGGTGTTTCATAAAATCTGATTTTAAACTGAAGAACAAAATCATTGCAAAATATGAATGTATGAATTGTTTTCAATCTTTCACTCAAAAAGGTACATGTATTTACAAATAGGAATAATAGTGTGATGGGTCAATTTTAAACTAATATGATTAAAGACGGCTATGAGCCATTGGCTCAGTGCATTAACGTCCAAAGGTCCCTCTTGTGCTTGTAAAGTACTAGTTTAAAAGGGCCCTCCACATGTTTGCTTCCTTATTCAGAGGCTTTTGTTATTTAAATTGGTAATTATATTATTTTCAATTTTCATAAATGTTTCATTTGAATTGTGTTGGAATTATTTGGCAATGCGTGCATCTCACAAATATCCCTTTTCACAAACTTTGTTCTTGGCACACTTTTTCATAAAACGGTAGTGTTTAAAAGGTATATGGAAAAAACAATGCTACCTCCTTGGGTTGAGTTTATTATGCATTGTTAACATTAAAATAAACCTGAGTACTTAGGCAAAAGCAAAACAGATTTCGTTGGACTGTCAAGTCCTATACATACTTCACAATCTCTCTGACTTACCTTTATCACACACAGCTCCATTAAATGCTGGTGAACAGCTACACCCACCAGTGTCTTGATTACAAGTCCCACCAATCACACAGTTACATCTCTGATCACAATTGGCTCCTGAGAAATCAGCCATACAATCTAAACGAAAGTACATAATTGTAAATAGTTGCATCGAAATTCTGCCAGGGTATAATTTACATTGTATAAAATCTTCAACAGATGGGCGATGGGGAAGATGGGCGATAAGGAAAACCTTGTTCCATATTTGATAGACACGTGAAGAAATCATGAAGAAATCACATGAAGAAGTGTCAAAAATCTTGCTTTTCTTGCTATGTGTGCTTTATGGTACACTCAAGCTTCTGGTACTGACATCTCACATTACTGGTAGTTGAGTGCCTGACTGTGACCGACTAATAGCTTATACTTTACGTCACAGTTTGGACTATTTAGGCAAAGCCTTGAAGGAGATGGCCAAATATCTGACTACATTAAATTCCTATTTACTAGAATTCAAATCCCACCTAGAAAATAGGGTACGAAAATATGATGCTCAAGCCAGTAGGACGAAAATATAGACATACAAACTTGTAAATTAATAGCATTTACTCAAAAATAAACCATTTGAAACAATGGAAAGCAGCAAATTTTGTTATTTTGACAGCCATGCTTGACAGAGCAGGTTAGCATGGAAACATTGCGATAAGCGTACCTCCACTATTCTGCTCTGATATGACAAAACAGGAGTATAATGTATTAACCACTACCAGCCGGGGACTCCGGGATCGGAGCCGTATGGTTTATATGTGTGGCCGGGGTCTCCGAACTCGGACAAAGGAAACAAGGCCCTGTAACAAAAGACCGTACTCCGAACAAAAGACCAGGCTGCTGGGCATGACCGGCATTTTTCGCTCTCAAAAGTGGTGATAATCCAGCGTTATTTTGAAACCGTATACCAGGGTTTTGGGTATTTAGAGCAAACGGATTACCACCGGGGACAAAAGCTCTCCACCACCGCAGCGATGAGCCACACAGCACTGCTGCATGCTAATCTGGCCCCTATTGAAAAGAGGTCGGCAGTGCACTGAGCCAGGTTCGTGAACAAAAGACAGCTGTATAACACCGCACAATCTGGGCTCTGTTTACAAGGCTGCAGGCCTGGCTGAAATATTCGGGTGTCAATGAAGGTCACCTGTCAACTTAGAGTAGTGCCTGAAGATTACTCTGTGCGGCTATAAACGACTGTTAAATGGAATGATGAATTGTTGAAGGATTTTGAAAACGGAAAAAATGATAGTCATGCCGGCCCAGCATCCTCAACATTGAAAAATGCCCTGGTCCGAAGTGGTTAATAACAAAATCTGTGTCTCAGCAGGGATGCTTCACGATATTAAGTTTAAAGAATTTATCAGTCATGTTTTCCACAAGCTTCAACTTACCCACTTGCAACATGCGGTCAGCAGTCTTAGTCACTGGACTTGCACCATTTGTTGTAACCGTACATCTATAGGTTCCTGTGTCCGCAGGATGGACATCAAATAAGTCTGCAGTGTAAACGCCATCTGATACACTATGTGAGATTGGTGTAGTACCTGGAACCTTAGTTATCGTTACAGACACATCAGGAGCAGGAAGATTGATGTTACACATCAAGGATACAGACTGAGGTGTACCAGCAACGTCCGTAATTGGACCAGTTGGATTGGATGTCATGTCTACAATCAGATCATCTGAAAGAGGGAAAAGGGAAACGTCTCGGTCAATGTCTTACAGTTGATGTCAAATGCAAACAGTGCAATATATAACACAGAACACAGTAAACCCAAGAAAATTCAGATTTGGTTAAATTGATTCGAAGTTTAACTTAAAAAATCACGTGAAACATTTGATTTCACGTGTCCTTTATAAAACTCCTTTTTAATTGAAGTCATATCGAGTTAATAGGATTTCAACTTTTCCCAGGCAAATAAACCAGGAACATTTGTTCAAAATCATGTATGTTTCCCCCTTTTAAGTCAAACTGACAAAGAATAATATTTTATATATTTATTCACTCCAATCATGACAGGGACTTTGCGAAATTTCCAGAAATGTTTTGCTTAAATCAATCACTTTGCCACTGGCTCTGCTGGGTTTTTACAGCACTGATCTCTGTAATGCCACCTCACGCATGCTGTTTAAGTACCCATCCTACACACAAGTATATTCTCTGCAACAGACTTTTCATATACCTGGCCTGACGCTCCATTTCCTGCTCCATTGCCATTGCTAAACTGCAAGAAATCAGCACTGTGCACAAGTGCATGTACCAGGTCTTTCTAGCTGGATAAAAGTCTACATATGCATGAAATCACAGGCTGCCAGTTTTGGATTGATTATTTTGTGTGGGTTAAGTACAAATTGTTATGACAGTTTTTAAATATGGTAACACTTACGACAAGAATAAGTGGGGCACAATGGCTGAAACTTGCCTTATTTTTTTTTTAGTTTCATTTTTTTTTCTGTTTACATAGTACAACATGTTTTAATGTTAGAATTTACCAGAGGCACAATGGTACTGCTTTGTTTTATTCTTCGTGGACTGCTAACCGTTGTATGATTGAAAATCAGTGGTCAAGTATATACCTGTAGCCTTCGTCACAGTTGTCGGATTTTCGCTTTTGTTGGAAAAAAATTGGTTGGTCCCATTCTATCCAACAAATATCTGAGCATTACTAAGGGAATAAATATGTGCTTGGCCGGTCTGAAATGGGCGTTTAAGACCGGCTCATGAGAATGGATGCCACTAATGCCCGAGCCACATGCAAGGGCTTTATCAGTGTTCATTCTCCTACACATCTCTTCCCATTCATAAATACCATTTAGTTGGAGAGACAAAGGAAACCATGATAAATTTCCAAGGATTTAGTTCAAGAATTTTATTTTCATTATCTTGAATGTCCCCATCCAATCGATGGTATATTCTTTGTGCAAGTAGTCCAGAAGAATCTCCTTATATGGACTTGGCGTGTGTGTGGCGAGTTCCGCATGCTGCGCGCACACAGACTCTTGACCAATAGGAATGGATTAAACTGTCTCATATCCAGGTGCCAGTGCGTGCTTTACGCAGTGAGCATTATCAAATGTAAATGTTGGGTCACGTGGCATGTTTCAACCAATAGGAATAGAAAAACTAACCCAGGTATTTATGAATGTATACTTCAATCTCTCAAATAGTTCCATGTGTCTTGAAGAGCCTCCGTCATCCAAGTATAGATGATGTGTTATATCATTTACATAATGCTATGACTTGCTAAAGCTACAGCAAAAAAATTCTATTTTTTTTCCTAAGACGCTTATAGGACTAACTGAGGGTATAAATACTACAACTCCTACAAGACTGTTTTTCTGTCATCTCTCTGACTTACCTTTATCACACACAGCTCCATTAAATGCTGGTGAACAGCTACACCCACCAGTGTCTTGATTACAAGTCTCACCAATCACACAGTTACATCTCTGATCACAATTGGCTCCTGAGAAATCAGCCATACAATCTAAACGAAAGTACATAATTGTAAATAGTTACATCGAAATTCTGCCAGGGTATAATTTACATTGTATAAAATCTTCAAAAGATGGGCGATGGGGAAGATGGGCGATAAGGAAAACCTTGTCCCATATTTGATAGACACGTGAAGAAATCATGAAGAAATCACATGAAGAAGTGTAAAAAATCTTGCTTTTCTTGCTTTGTGTGC